>NC_088879.1:6819816-7099942 GCF_032884065.1 Artemia franciscana | reverse complement strand
AATTTTAATTAACGGCCAGATTTGTAGTTTTTAGTTCAGAGTCGGATAGTAAAGATTCTATACCGTTTTGAAATGCAGTCTACCACTGATTTAGCTTTTTTGCATGCACTTTGGTTGCGCTCAAGCGAAAACAAACAGAAAATAGGAAACGTCGATGGTTTTACAACTTCTTTTTCTGACCGATGGCCTTGTAATCATGGTTGAAATTTGTTCTTAAAAAAATATAATTTTCTTTTTTTTAGTTCGGAAACTCTAAAATCTGGTTTCAATGTCTTTACCGCCCTGGTATCCTGTCAAGTGCCATACATTTCTTATTTCGGATATAATAGTCTCTACTTTTAATTTTCCATAACTCAGGGTGATCCCGGTATAACTCTATTAATAAACAAATAAACTCGCACTCCGCATCTTAGCTTACTTCCGGTGTGTCTACCATTGTTGTTAGCACGTGACTGACGGAACATTTGACAAAACTCGTCTGGACGGTTAATCACCCTCGTCAACAGCTTGAGTCTTTAAACTTTCTATCAATCACCGTCAATTCTTGACTCAAATGTCAAATAGGCTCTTAGACGGTCAATCGTGCTTTAATCAATCGATTGATGGAAGCCTCTGATCAAAATGATTGACCGTCTCGGGCCTCCTTTAAGCAAACACGAAGACTATACATTGTTTCCATCTTAAAACAACAGCAGAAAAAATAACAGGTTACCTGTGTTTTTTCGCATGATTTTTTTTAAGACGGTTTCATTTCCATAACACCTGCTCTTCATTCTTTCAAAAAACTTTATCAAGTTTTTCGTAACCTGACGGGTTAATTTATGAAATAAGGGTTTGAATAGCTAGAGTCTTTACGTAGTGAAATTAAGTTTTTCAAATAAATGTTTATACACTATTTTGCTGTATCTTCAACAAACAACTTTATTGTTAAATGAGAAATATTCAGTGTTTCTTTTCTGTCATTCTTTTTTGTATTCATTCACCTAGATACTACCTTTATTCGCCAATGAAGGAAGAGGCCAAGTTTGTCGAACAGGTGAATTTAAAAAACAACAACATACAAAATCAAGAAAATGATTGTAATTCTTGTGTAATTTTACAAGAAGGAGATGGAGAAATCTGAGTACTTGCTTTTATTTAGTAAACATTTTGGGACACCCCCTCCTCTTTCAGTGTTTCTAGCAAGTTGACAGGAAAAATTTGCGCTAGAGGGCTAATTTTCTTTTATTAGGATAGGTAGGCCGGCGGAAGTATATGACGTAAAATCAATGGAAGATTAGCCTTATTTGGTAAAAAAAAAAATGCTTTTTCATGTATATCGCAATCTTTTCTGATATATTGCTAACTTTGTAATTTTTCTCTTATATATGTATGTTCCTTTATTTAGAGGGATATACAAAGTAATTATTAAAAAAAACATAAATAATACTAACAAATCAAAATGATAATTTTATGCTTTTAAACTGCAACAAGGCGACCATCCGACGCAGCATGGAACCCTGTATCTCTTATTTCATTCAATATTTCTGTATGATTATACATGGCTTGAAGTGACATATTAGACAATTTCTCGTATCTAACCATGGTTCACAATGGGGGTCAGGGCCAATCTTCCTCTGCTTCCACACACCCTTTCTGTTTAGCTTCTCCAGGTACCGATTTTGAACTGGACAGACTCTTGTTGAGCTTATAGTCAATTTCTTTTTAAAAGTATTGACTTGAAGGTACTAAATTTGCATATGTGCCACAGTATTAGGAATTATGTGATACTATATACCACTATTTTAGGTATGTAACCCGAAGTGGACGTCATGTTGATTATAAAACCGGCCCAATAGTTTGGGGAGAGCCAGGAACCAATGGTCAACACGCTTTCTATCAGCTGATTCATCAAGGGACACGACTTATTCCTTGTGATTTTATCGCACCTGTTGAAACGCACAACCCGATCCAAGGGCATGTTCATCACAAGGTGAGTTGAAAAATGAAAATTAATGTTGCCACTCGTAGCTTTGTACATCGGTAAGAGTAAACAAAAAACGATATAACTTTCGCTCGGTTTTACGTTCGATGCGTTCACCCCCACTCTGACCTGAGTCCCTACCAGGATTGTCATGAAGTTTTGTTTTACCAAGGCGTGATATTGTATCAAAAGTTTGAAATCGAAAGTGTTGTTCATAAAAGAAATTAGATTTTAGAAAGGTATTTTTATATTTACAAAATGATAGCTATGTGGGGAATGCTGAAACAAGTGGGTTATTTATTAAGTAAAATAAATTATTAGAAATACTGTAAAAATCATGGTGTTAGCCAAAAAGAGGAAGTAAATTCAAAGGCATAAGGAGGTTTGCATGAATTTATGAAGTAATAATATGTGGAATAATATAAAAGTAATATTTATCTATCCAATAATCGTTATATCTAAGTAATAAGATATCTAAAATAATGTACATAATAATATAAAAATAATATAACAATAATATACTTAATAATATAAAAAAATGATGTGTATCTTCGCTGCTACTTCTAACCTTACATTTTCATGCTGCTGGAATAATTGGCAGAAACTGTCGACTAAGTTGTTCTCATAGGGAGATAGTTTAAATTAGAAGAATCAAAGTGCCCTGCTGATCCTTCTCTGGGTATAGCTTTTGGTAATCCAAAAGCTAATTTGGTAATTATCCCTTATGTTTTTAACAAGTATGATTCGAGAGAAAAATTTCATTTTACATATCTATGATTTATTTAAAACCTAGATTTTAAAATTATAACAGATGAAAAAACAAAAAACCTCAATGTCTAGAATTAATCCGGCTCTTTTTATTTTTCTTGGTATTCTTTTATTGACTGATTTGATTGAATTTACTAGTTATTTATTAATATGTAATTTTTTATTTATTCTGTTTTTCTTTTGCTTCTAGTGGTAGAGTTCTTAAATTCATTTATGAGTTTATTCCCAATCCTAGAAGCTATTTGATTATCTGTTAAATAACTTTTGGTCATTATTAAAAAAAAATATCAAAGTTGGGAGTCTTCCCAGTAGTTAATATTAAGCCTTGGTATAACGTAAAACAATCTTGGTCGGCACTCAGGTGTGCGTATGGTAAGGACAACCAAGCCAAAATTATACCTGAAGGCAAAATTCCCCTGAAACTTGGGTTTGGTTGATCGTTGGCTACCCCCGCTGCCCTTCATGCTCTTTGGCTACTTTTCAATACTTGGATGAAATGCTTGAAGCTTTGGAAAAGATCGCAGACACAAATATTAATATTTTCTACATTAGAACCTACTTTTAACATGTTTTCTATGGATTTAATTGGAGGGATTCCACGCTGCCGAATGTCAATTTCTTTTGTATGATATGAATTATATACGCTTAAGATTACGTTTGATCCTGCTAACTACGCTTAAGATTAACTACTGATAATGTGGGGCTAAAGTTAATAAAAGTTGATAAAGTTTTCCTCATTAAAGTTTATAAATCTCATCTAAGTCTCATTAAGTTTAATCTAGTCTCCAAATGTTCACATACCACCAAGTTTTTCCTGCTCATACAGGAATTTCGCCTTGTTGACTTCACGTCAATTGTAGTAAATAGCTTAATTGAATCAGGCACGGATCTGAAACAGCTTTCTAACCATTATTTCTTTCTAATAGATTGGTCTTTTTAAGGTTTCAGTTTTTGGGATTAAAGTTAAAAAAAAAATTGGATCAGAAGCATATTTAGTCTAACGTTAACTTTGTACCAGCAGAATATCTGGACTAGTGGTTACTATTATATATATAAACTCTTGCATATAATCACAGTATTACATATAGTGTAACTTTCTAACCCTTTTACTTTCTAATAGATTGGTCTTTTTTATTGTTTCAGTTTTTTGGGATTAAAGTTAAAAAAAAAAATATTTGGATCAGAAGCATATTTAGTCTAACGTTAACTTTGTACCAGCAGAATATCTGGACTAGTGGTTACTATTATATATATAAACTCTTGCATATAATCACAGTATTACATATAGTGTAATTTTCTAACCATTTTACTTTCTAATAGGTTGGTCTTTTTTATTGTTTCAGTTTTTTGGGATTAAAGTTAAAAAAAAAAATTTGGATCAGAAGCATATTTAGTCTAACGTTAACTTTGTACCAGCAGAATATCTGGACTAGTGGTTACTATTATATATATAAACTCTTGCATATAATCACAGTATTACATATAGTGTAATTTTCTAACCATTTTACTTTCTAATAGGTTGGTCTTTTTTATTGTTTCAGTTTTTTGGGATTAAAGTTTAAAAAAAATTTGGATCAGAAGCATATTTAGTCTAACGTTAACTTTGTACCAGCAGAATATCTGGACTAGTGGTTACTATTATATATATATAAACTCTTGTATATAATCACAGTATTACATATAGTGTGCTTTATTTCATAAATGTGTTCTAAACCATTTTCGAAACATCCCAACCATTTGTATTCCTTTTAATAAGTTAGTCTTTTTTGGCATGAAACGGGTTTAAAAGGTTTTTCTGAAAACTTTTCTTTAAATCTGACTACTTCTTTCACTAAGCAAAAGATTTAGACCAATGTACACTATTACGTATGTGTCTTAGCCTATCTATATTTTTTTTTCAAGGAAAATCAAGGAAATGAGTTATTATTTATCTTCAAGGCTATCAATTAGTTTCTAGTGTCTCATTTAAATTTTTTTTGAAGTCTTCTGCTATTGGCAAAACTTTGATTAGTTTCTTTAAAAAACTGAATGTAAAAAAAAAATTAAAAAAACTATAAATAAGTAAAAAATTAGTAAAATAAAAAAGAATGTTTGAATTTTTTAGAAATTTTCTGCTATTGGTTAAATTTTGCTTACTTTCTGGAAATAATTTGATAAATGAAATTCAATAAATAAAAAAATATAAAGAAAAAATTTTTGGCTGCAATAAAGTCAAGTGATGAAAACGGCTTACTATCTTTGTAGACGCTATGGGTGCTGTCCATAAGGATTTATTTCTTGAAAAGATTCTTATATTATATTTTTTCTATTAAAGCTCTTGCTTGCTAACTTCCTTGCGCAAACCGAAGCTCTGATGAAGGGTAAGACGGCTGTGGTTGCCAGAGCGGAGCTGGAAAAAAGTGGGCTCCCCAAGGAAGCAGTTGAGAAGATCTTGCCCCATAAAGTATTCGAAGGAAACCGACCTACAAACAGTATTATGGTCAAGCGAGTCACTCCATTCACTTTAGGAGCTCTCATTGGTAAGAAATTTGTCTGTTTTAAACTTCCTTTAAAAAACTTAGTTGTTACTTTTCATAATTTTGCCGTATATGTACCAGAAAAGAGGCAAGTATATTACCGCCAGGAGGATATTTTTTACCACTTGGTGATAACGACTGTCATTACCACCATCTGTCTCTATCTGCTAGGATTAAGGGGAGCTTGGGAGAAGGAGCTTTATTTGAAGGTGGGGGTAAGGAGGCATTAAAGTGGATACTATCAGCAAGAGGGAATTTTGACAACTTCTTTTAAAATTGCTCGTTTTCATAATTCTGTGAGCCGTATATTTACCTGAAAGGACGCAAGGCTTAGTAAGTTAGAATTAAAGTGCATATTACCGCCAGGGGGACATTTTTAACACTTAGGGATAAACACTGCATTGCCACCATCTATCTCTCTGTATGTGCATTTTAAGGCGGGGTAAGGAGGAATTAAACTGAATGCTATCAGCAAGAGGGGATTTTTAAGCATTTGATAATAAATCCTGTCGTTGTCACCGTCTCTCGCTCCACATTTGGTAAGATTCGGGGGGGGGGGTACGGAGGGGAGGAACGTTATTTTAAGGAAGGGCTTAGAAAGAGGAACTAAACTGGATAATTTAAGCAAGAGGAAATCTTTACTACTTGATGATAATAAAAAATATTTATAAAGTGTAAGATTGAAAATTGTCCGTATTTTCGCTCCATATAAAGCTAAATTAATTCATTTTTTTGGTTTGTAAGGAATTAAATGGAATGAGGGGAGAATATTTTTGGGGTGGTATATAAGAAAGGTGTGGATGAATTTAAGGTTTTATGGTGATTAAGAGCTTGGAAAAGCAGTTGGTTGTATATATGGCCTGTAGAAACTATTTTTTTAATTAGTTAATTTAGTATATTGGATTTAAGGCAGTGTTTTTGTTTATAATTTTTATGATGTTGTATTTTTATGGTAAACATGACGACAGATTCAATGGCACCAAAGATTAGTAAGGGATCCTCAGCGCAGAAAAGTCACCTGAAATCAAAAGACCGAGAATGATAAAACTACGTTTATTACAGGGTCTCTGTGATATCAGTTTATAATGATAAAAATGATTATTTACTTTCTAGACAAAAACTTTTAAATTTGTAATTCATGGGTTCTGCTAGTCGTCAATAAAGAAGTGATTCCATTAAGAAATAAATAAAGAGTAAAGAAAACTAAATTGGGCTGAATTAAATAAAAAAATTGAAAAGGGAATAGAAATAAATAGAACTAAATAAGAAAAAAGAAAGAAATAAAAAAAGAAATAATAAATAGAATTAAAAAAGAAATAAATAATAAATGGTTATGCCGTCCATAAATGATTCTTTATTTTCTAGGAAACAAACTAAATTTGTAATAGAAACGTTGTTTTGAGTTTGGTAACACAAAGTTAGAAACAAAGGAAACCTTAGAAACTTCAAAGTTTGCCATGCTCTTTGAATTACACAAATCTTCTTCATTAATTTTCTAACCCGAATATTATCAAAGAAGCTGTTTTATCATAAGAAGTTTACATGAATTTTAAGTTTAGTTTTATTCATAAAAGTTCTGCCCAGCAAGAAGAACTATGAAAACCCAAAGAATTTTTGATAAATTCCTTTTTGTTGATTTTTTAGTTGCTTGAAGCCCTACAAAATGATCTTTTCCCTAATAAGCTCTTCAGAAGTCAATTTGAATATTCGTACTTCTTCAGTAAGAATCAACGCCCTGAAATGACGGAAAATTGTCGATTAATAAGTTTTAGAGTTATATAAGTGTATTATTAAACCGGACCAAGTTATAAAATGAAACTGAATAATTTTATAACTTATATATTTTTTTGCCACTTCACGCATATGGCCAAAAGTCTGTGGACTAAAGTGTCTCTGGGGCGGCCCAAATAAGACAGAAGGGTTAAAATTCCTGTATTCTTTTTATTTTACTTCCAAATTTCTTACCCGCTCTCCAAATAACGTGCAAAAACGGAAAAACCACAGAACAGAAAACAAAAAGCTCTAATAAGTGGAGAAGCGGGAATTTCCTGGGAGTTCTTCCTTGGGAGGGGGACTCCAGGGCCACACAGAACTGACGTAGGACAACCTGATTATGAAGAGATATGTAGTACAATCTGCGAATAGCGCTCAACGCAATAAAGAATCGAGCGAGCCATAAAATACTAGTACCTTTTTGAGCAGCGTTAGTTATTATTGGTATTGGTTGGACTCTACAGCTAAATAAATTTCTTTTCCTTTTAGCGATGTACGAGCATAAAATATTTGTGCAAGGAGTTTTATGGGATATCAATTCCTTTGATCAGTGGGGGTAAGTTGGACTCATTTATATTTACTTTTGGGAATATTAGTTTTTATTTTTTGCAATTTTTTTTAGTTCACTACTGTTACTGTATATAAAAGCCATTGTTTTTTTTTTTTTTTTTGTATGTGTGTATTTGTTGTCCATGCGCAAATAAGTTAAAAACGTGAAAATCTATGAGAAAGAATTGTGGAACCATGAGAGAGCTAGAATGTAAAAATCAGGTAAGCATTGACAAAAAAGGTAAAGCCAAAAATCCTTAAAAATATAATTTAAAATATAATTAATTATTATATAATTATATAATATAATTATAATTATATTATAATAATATTATATTATAATTATATTATATTATAATATATTATATATATATTATATATAATATATTATATTATAATTATATTATAATAATAATATTATAATTATATATTATAATAATTATAATTATATTATATAATTATATAATTAAAAATAACATTTCATGATAACACGCGTACAACATATGCCAAGTTTGTATGGTTTTGTTTTCTTTTCTTTCTGTATAAAAAAAAAAAACAGTGCAAATTAAACAAGCCTAGAATTTTAAGAATCCATACAGTAAAATTAGGGACTATGAGAATAGATATAGGCTATAAAATGTGAAAAATATGATTGAAAAGTTTTTCAAGCTACGGTAGTTTTTAAGTAAATTCTGTTTTTCTGTGGTGTAAGTAACGGGAAAGCAGACTAATCCTATAACTATACTGTAACTAAACGGAAAGCAGGTCGTCCGCGGTTGGAGTGGGAGGATGTCATAAAAGAAAGATTTAACGGGAATGGGAACTTCATGCGAGGGTATAAAGAGGGAGGCCTTAAATAGATTGGGATGGAGGAGGAGCGTACGTAGCTTTGTGGGCGTCAGGCGGTTCGGTGCTGCGGTGAATCGTTAGTAGTAGTTGTAGCAACTATCCTTCATTTTGTTTGTAATGACCTTTTCAGTAGTTATAAGTTCTGATCACCACTTGGTCTTGCAGAAATATCAGCTCATAATAAATTCAATAAATTGGATCGAATGCTTTGATTGGTTGAATTGACATTGAACAATTTAACTGAGATGATTAATTTAATTGAAAATTCACCCAATTGTTTTTTTTTTTATTTCACAAAGAGAGACAAACCTACAACTGGGCTGTAAAATCTGGCTCGAGCGTTCAGTTTCATAAAATACGTTTGTTTAAGGACCAAACTCAAGCAAACTAATTAATTTGCATAAGAAAGAATGAAAAGAAAGGAAACGAACTTCACGTTAATTAACGTAAAGTGGTAACATAGCTACGTTTAATTAATTTCGGTAATTAATGAAAATTACTACAACGTCTTTTTTTACCCCCCTAGACGAAAATAAATATTTGACTTGCTTAATACGCCAGCATCATGTAGATTTTTAAGATCATTATCAAGTGATTTCCTATGTTTACACCCTCTTATAGTTTACAACAGATGGTGCTGATCTAACTTAAAGTCAAGTAAATGCACATATTATGATTTTATCCTTAATGAGCGACTTAAAGAGAATGGGAAACTCGGTAAGAGTTGCGCCACCGGCAGTTTGACTTGTGGAGATCAGATTCAAAACTACTAGCGCCGCTGACAGTGTAACATCTGGCGCCTTATATAAAATAAAGTAGGAAATTTAAAGTACATTAGATGACTGATATTAGCACTCTACTCAGGTGGCTTGGTGCTGCGGTGAGGTTTTAGTAGTAGTTGTAGTAACTATCCTTCATTTGTTTAAAATGATTTTTTCAGTAGTTATTTGTTCTGATCGTCGCTTCGTCTTGCAGAGATATCAGCTCATAATAAATTCATTAAATTGGATCGAATCCTTTGATTGGTTGAATTGAGATTGAAAAGTTTAACTGAGATGATTGATTGAATTGAAAAATTCATCGAATTGTTTTTTGTTTGTTTGTTTGTTTCACAGAGAGGCATTAGCAAAACTACAACTGGCCTATAGAATATCGCTTGCCCGAGCGTCCAATGTCAAATACGTTTGTTTAAGGACCAAACTCGAGCAAATTAACGAAATCAATTCAATGTGTTTGTTTACCCTCCCCCCCCAGACAAAATAAACATTTGAATTGCTTAATGAGCAAGCATCATGTACATTTTTAGAATCAATATTAAGTGATTTCCTATGTTTACAACCCCTTATAGTTTACAACAGATGGCGCTGATCTAACTTAAAGTCAAGTAAATGCACATATTATGATTTTGTCCTTAAAGGACGAGTTAAAGAGAATGGAAAGCTCGAAAGAGTTGGGCCACCGGCAGTTTGAAATG
The DNA here is from genome assembly GCF_032884065.1 of Artemia franciscana. Classification (NCBI taxonomy): domain Eukaryota; kingdom Metazoa; phylum Arthropoda; class Branchiopoda; order Anostraca; family Artemiidae; genus Artemia; species Artemia franciscana. The sequence continues at coordinate 7,090,050 of NC_088879.1, read as the reverse complement.
CAAAGATGAGATTCAAAACTAGTAGCGCCACTGATAGTGTAACATCTGGCAACCTATATAAGAAAAATAGGAAATTTAAAAGAAAATTGGATGACTGATATTATCACACTACAATGCAACTGGAGCAGCTGAAATTTGTTCCGATAATTAGTCAGTGTTCTTTGTTATTAATAATTACTTTAGATCAGAATCAAGTTTGCACAGATTAGTCCTAGGGTTGACTAAGGAAATTCTTGGCTTATTGACTTCAAGCCTGTAGACCTAATGGGAGCAAACTTTTTTTTATTTATACAACTATTTTAGCTTAAGTATTTTGAAGTATTTTAAGTATTTTATTTTAGCTTAAGTATTAGCTTAATTATTTTAATTAATTATTTAATACATCGTTTTGTGAGCCTCAACGTCGCCTGACTGTCCCAAAGGCAAGGGGTCCATTATCAAATTCTCATTGAATCTTATTGAGAATGTGTGATTTGATATATTTATAGCATTGATTTTAGTATGTATATCATTGCCTTTTATTTATATGTCTTTTAATTATGTGTCTTTCAATTATATTTATTATTTATATCATCGCTTTGATTACCAAGCAATGTCTGACGTTCTTTACAAGATATACATTTTATTTTGCTATGTAAGCTATTTGGATTTTTTTTAAGTCTAATTTTGGTCATTGGGTCCTAAAACGTTCATTGGGTACACCAACTTTAATCAGTCAAAATCTTTAAAAATTTTTACATAGCATCAACGAATGCAGCGCGTCCAGTTACATATTTTGTGCAACTAATTGATGATTCTAGTGAAACGGAGGGAAAACTCATGATTACATAACACAGAATTTTATGTCAATGTTTATTAAGGAAAATGTTCTCGCCTCGACTTAGCCATTGGATAAATTCTCGCTAAATTTGTATGCCGTTATTTTATGGCTTATTTAATTTTTCTTTTTTTTTGGATTTTACCATATTCTTTTTGAATAATGTGTCCGTTCTTTTTTTTTTTTAACAATCCGTAATAAAAAGGAGTTGACGAACGATTTTATTGGTAAAATTTGAACTCGCTAATTCATGAAACTGATGTTAGAGCTGTGACAAAGATTTGTATTTTTTTATTATTTTTATTTGTTTTTTTATATTGTTAATGGTATCCTGTTTTATATTATCCTCATTTTGTGTTTTATAACAATTCCTAGTATGTTACTCTTTGCTTGTGGTTTGTTCTACCTAAACACCCAATTAAAATTTTTTTTTATAGGGTGGAGTTGGGGAAGCAGCTAGCGAAAGCAATCGAGCCAGAATTGCAAGACAACAACCCGGTGCTAACTCACGACGCGTCTACGAACGGGCTGATAAACTTTATTAAAGAGCATTATTGATACCTGGTATAATTTAGTATTGTGTTTAATTTAGTGTTTGACTGTATACACATCTTTTACTTGTGTTCATTTTTAATTCGAGTTTTATGTTGACTCGCGAATGTGATTCTTTTAAATTTCTGTGTTGTGATATACATACTTGCAATGTTTGAACGAAGTTAATTGTATATAAAAAATTTTTATTATAAAAAATATTAATGATAACTATATTTCTTTTTTGTTGTTTTTTACCAGCATTATCTAGGCACACTAGCTAGATGGTAACTTAACAGAGTTCTACGAATTCTTTTGTAAAGTATGTACGGTGCTCATTACATTTTTTTTGCGGGGAGTGGGGTAACTTTAACATAGTTTTGCGTTATTTCTTATAGTTGGTAATATAAACATTTGAGGGCTATTTTTCTCCAATATTCTCGATTATCTTTCAAGTGCAATGAGCTATGGTGTCTTGCAAGTCTTAAGTCTTAAGACCCAAATAACGCAAAATGGTGTCTTTGCAAGAATTGCAAGTCTTAAGACCCAAGAATTTTCAGTTCGTTTGTGTTCCTGGGAGAGGGGAGGGAGGATTCTACTGTTTTTTGAAGATAAAATTAAACTGTTTGATTCGTAGTCTTTCTAATGAATTGCTCTACTTTTAGAGAAGACTCAAACACACTTAAAAGAGATTTAATTTCAAAAATGTCTGCAAAAAGTAGATGGAACTGATTCTTGTTCTTGTGAAGCAAACACTAAGGTTGATTTTAATTTCATTTGTAGCATTTCAAATCTGTTTCTATCCATCTATGAAAAGATTCTTGATTTAAGCTCCAAGCCATCTATATTGCTATATCCAGTGATTGTGTTTAAACAGCGACATCTATAACTCTAATCACGTGATATAAGCAATTAATAAATGATGAGAGGCGCGGCTCAAATTACCTGAAACAAAAAGAGAATAAAAACCTTGATACCCAAAAAACCCTAGCAAATGAATTAATGATCTGAGCAGATTAATGTGAAGTCAGGTTACAGTTAACAGCCCGAGTGAGTGGAGGCGGACGAAAAAAAAGAACCTGTGATGCCGGTGGTGGTGTGGTAGTCGGCTCTCGGGTACTGAGAGTTATAAATGACCTCTGGGCAAAGTGCCTCTTTTGGCGACCTTTTCAATCTCTGGGAAAATTGTTGTTGAAACTTCCTTCACTTATAGTTATCATTTGTGTTTCTTGAAAAAAAGACTGCAATTTATCTCTTCTGAGCTGAACAGTAAATTTACAAAATTTTTGCTTCTATTTGTTTAAAATTTATATTTGTTGGATTTCCAGAATTGATTTCAGTTTAACTGCATCCTAGCCTCTTCTCCCACTTATGGCTGGATATAGTCCTAGGTTGGACAATAGAAGCTTACTCATCTCGTTGGTTTATATTTTTGTGTGTGCTTAATTATCTTTAACAGTGCCAATGTGAAAAATAACAGCAAACTTTAGCATATAGCCTAAAGCTATATCCAGAAAAAGTTTGGGGGGGGGGGTTGGATGAAGTTAAGCTGAAATTTACTTCAAAAATCTACAATCGAATACAATTTTGTAAAGCCAAATTGATAAAATGTTAAAAATCAAAAAAAAAATAGTGGTTAAACCAGAAGAATGGAATGTTGTATGGAATGATTTTTTTGTAAAGCTGGATAAGTTATCAGAGATTAAAGGTTGAATACTGAAGGAAAAAAATTTTGTGAAAAATCAAACGGAACTTATGGGCTATTATATCAAACTGTATTCATAAAAACTATATTTTATCATTATATTTATTATAATGTGGCCATCAATTGAGAAAAGACACATTGGGTGCTTTGAAACGTCTAGCTTAGTTTGTAAAATTAATTAAACTTATTAGAAAGTGTTGAGTACTCTTTGGTTGCTCACTTCACTTTTTTATATTTAGAACAAGAAAAGTGACATTTGGAAAGACGTTCTTGGTTGTGAGACTATTAACACTATTTGCATATAAAAACTAATAACGATAGAAGTGTATATATTTTATGGGAATCCTTGAATAGCTTGTATATTTACTCGTCATCAGCCAGAATAATTTTTAATAATACATCTTATAGCCCAGCATCACTTTTCATTGGTTTTTCCCAACTGGCACTTTTTGGCTGCTAGAACATGCCTTGTCACAAAAAAGACAACTCTAAGCCTTTTACGCAAAATCAGAAAATGTATTAAGCTTTACATTTATAACAAACTTTAATGGATAGGTTGAAAAGCAAAAACATTGAAAAGCAAAGCTGGTGATAGGGAGATTTCAATGAAAAAGAGGAAACAACAGATATAAGAATCTTAGAAATAGTCAATATCTTGAAAAAAACGGTTATATTTCATATATATATATATATATATATATATATATATATATATATATATATATATATATATATATATATATATATATATACATATATATATATTTTATATATATTTTGAATTTTTATGGACAAAGTGTGGTGGATTGAAATAACTAGTTTCGGTTATTATTTTGCTTATTTATTTCGGTTCGTAATTGGTGGATAAAATCTATAATTTGGGGTTCAGGAACAAACTAAGTATTCAAAACTTATCAAGGATAAGTTTAACAATAAATAACTTTTAATAATTAAAACCAGCAGAAAATGCAGAATAATCAATAGCCGTTAACCTTTAGCAGCCGTTATTTTAGCTTTGTTTAAAATTAAAGAAAGAACAAATCTGGAGTAACCTCTTCTCACGAGTTGAGCTCTATGTGGTATTCATTGGTAAAAACCACTGACCAAACAAATAAATGTCTAGTAAGTTTGGATTGTGATCTATACATCTGGCTTCGCCAAAAAATTCGTTGTGCGTTTGAGTGCTTCGCATATATATGTTTTTTAAAAAAAATTGGCTATTCACCAGTTTTGGAATTCAATCAAAAACATGGTTCAACGTAGCAACCCTGACAAAAATATGATACAACTCTAAAAGCTTCATAATTTAAAACAAGCAAAAGAAAAATCTTAAAAAAGAGCTTTTCAGGCATAAATAGACCTCAGATGGATCCTGGGGCTGACATATTTATTTTTGTGCTCTTAATACCTTTGACAGAAATTTGATAGTGATCATGGTATTGTTAAGTGCAAAAAAAATATGTTAATAATAAAAAACTGGATAATACATGCATAATAATTAGACTAATAAAAAATGCTATAGTGTAAAAAAGTGAATTCAGTTTTTCGACAACGCATAGGCAATTGGAGACCATGGAATCAACTGGGGAGGAAGAACGCTCCTGGACTTAGATTATGCTGATGATTTAAGCATATTAGATGAAAGTGTGAGCAACATGAATGAATTTTTAGAGGTTTTACGAGTTCAGGGTGCTAAAATAGGCTTGAAAATTAATGTTAAGAAGACTAAGTCACTAAGGCTAGGAATAAGTGAAGATGAACAGGTGACATTAGGTAACGAAAAGATTGATCAGGTTGGGAGCTTCAGTTACCTTGGTAGTATTATTAGTAAAGATGGTGGGAGCAGTGAAGATGTTAAAAGTCGAATAGCTAAAGCTCAGGGTGTTTTTTCACAGTTAAAAAAAAGTTTGGAAAAATAGAAAGATAAGCCTACAAACCAAGATTAGAATATTGGAAGCTTCAGTGATGACAGTGGTCAAATATGGCTCTGAAGCATGGGCACTCCGAAAAGCAGATGAAAATTTCCTAGAAGTTTTCCAGAGAAATTGCCTACGGATTGTTCTGGGTACCCGGCTGACTGACCGTATTTCAAACAGTAGGTTGTACGAAAAGTGTGGTTCAATCCCGCTTTCTGGGGCTATAATGAAAGAAAGGTTGAGATGGCTAGGCCACGTTCTACGGATGAAGGATGACAGATTACCGAAGTTTGTCCTTTTTGGCCAACCGTCTGGGGCTACACGGAAAGCAGGTCGCCCTTGTCTGGGTTGGGAGGATGTCATAAATAAAGATTTAAAGGAAATGGGAACTTCCTGGGAGGGTGTAAAGAGGGAGGCTTTAAATAGATTAGGTTGGAGGAGGAGCGTGCGTAGCTGTGTTGGCCTCAGGCGGCTTGGTGCTGCAGTGAGTTATTAGTAGTAGTAGTATACTTTGTAAGCTCCTACTTCTGATTAAGGTTATCTTCAATCACTATTATATTGAAAAAAAAAATTCCTGAAATTTGTTTCAATTTTTTTAGTCGAATTCTAAAACAATGTTTTGAAGACAATGTTTCTGAATTCTAAAAAATGTTTTTGAAGGTATAAATTATTTTTGTCATGACATGCTAATGCTAGCTCCGGCTATTGTAGTGAATAAATATATTCTACTCTATAACCAATCTTACCTTATTTGACCAATAATTTGGACCAATCTGTCTTAAACCTATCGACGAACCAAAACAGATAAATCCAAATACAGTCCATGATTTATTTTTCCAATCAAGAATGTTTTGATGAAACCGTTAAAACTACTTGCAAATCCCTTGTTCAATTTGACATCCCTTTACAAAAACGATATTTGAAGGAAAGTCAGGTCAAGCCCTAGGAATGATTCATGGACGGATAATAGATAAGACATATCTATTAACAAATGAACTAATATCATTTTAATGCAATCCTAATAAGGGGGAGTTGACGCCAGAATTGCCTCTCACTCAGTTTAACTATCTGCCTTGGCTTTTTCTACAACTACCCATGACATGATGCCCACAACTGTCCCATTTTAATTCAAATCGTACCCGGTAGTTTCCTATTTTCGGCAATTCTAGTCTCAGACGAATGTTCACTAGACCAGTATCTGCTATTTCATAGCAAATTAATTATCATTTGATTACCAAATATAAGTACAAATCAACAGGAATGTACTCGGAGAGATGATTTGAGCCCCCAACAGCTCGCGCCCCACTCAAAAAATCCTAAATTTGTAGGGACATCTTACTCAGAAGAACAAATTAATTTTTTCTATTGACCCGCACCAAAAAAAAATTAATATAAAAAACGGGGTGTATGCGTCAGTAAAATAATTCTCTACACACCACATTAGCAAAACATTTATACAACAACAATTGCAAATCAAAGAAAAGACAACTTACGTCCTTTGGCTTTTCCATAAATCAAGCTTTTGCAAAATTGGAAACCAAGCTTTTGCATTGTCTCCAATTCACAAAAACAAGATTTGAAAAAAGTCAGGTTAGTTACTTCTGCCCGGCAGTTTCCTATTTTCGGTAATCCTAGTCTCAGAAGAATGTTCGCTATAAGCAAATTAATTACCATTTGATTATCAAATATAAGTACAAATCAGCAGGAATGTGCTCGAAGAGATGACTTGAGTCCCCAACCACTCGTACCCCACACAACAAACCTAAATTTCAAGGGACTCCTTACTCAGAAGAAAAAATAATTTTTTCTATTGACCCGCAAAAAAAAGAGGTGCACGCGTCTGTAAAATAATTCTTTACACACCACACTAGTAAATCATTTATACAACAACACTTGCAAATCAACATACAGACAACTTACATCCCTCCCCTTTTCCAGAAACATTAGTGATAGTTTCTTGTGTAGTAAAGGTCTTAGATGCGATGATAAACAGAGTAGTTTCCGGGTTCACTTTAGCCAGGGTCGTTGCCAAATGAGTGCCGTCAACATTTGATCCGTAATGGACCTGGGGACCAACAGCATCTGCTTTAAGTGCTTCTGTTACTATTAAGGGACCCTAAAAAGAAAAAAAAACAGAAATTTTATGCATCGAAGCATTGTTTTTCAAAATAAAATAAATAAATATAAATGAAATATGCATTGAAGCATTTTTCCTCCTAAATATGGATCCTAAATTGAATCACAAGAATCTAAAAAAAAATGGGTAGATTTGAGTCGTTCTAAATACTTTTTACTAAATTTCCCTATTATGGCAATCTACCAAAGACATTTGGTTTTCTTAAGTACCACGTTAAGGGGATTCTTTATCCTAAAATCATGTTGAGATTCTTAGTGTCGGCTGACAGTCAATGACAAAGGCCCACTAACAAATGTTCTCTGCATTACAGTGAACTTCCGAAGAGACGTAAAAAAATTAACAGGGGATCTTAAATGTCTCAAACAGTTCAAAAAGTTAACAAAACGATAATTTAAAACAAGTAAAACGCGTTTGTTTAAGTTTGGTTTGACCTGCTTTCATTTTTTTAACCTTAGGTTAACACACAAGAAGTTGCTGTGATAGGCAATTTCGTCAATCGTGGGAATTGGCAATTTTCATTGCCTTGTTGTTCACACATATTCCAGGACTTTTAGCTCAAAAAAGGATCGAACCCGGATAAAATTGCAATATAAACGAAAATCGTACCAAAATAATCAAAAAAAAATTCTGTACAACATGCTAAAAGTCCCCATATATTCAAGTGGGGCGAGTACCCGAAAAACAGGGGAAAAGCTAGAAATTGGGAAAACTGCCGAACATGCCCAGAAAGTAGTTCAAAGTGAGTTTTATGGGGCTTTCCCATACGCTGATCACGAAAATGACATTTGAAATTCAGTATAGAATAAAAGTACTGCGGAAAACGGGGGAAAAAAAGAGGGGAAATATGTAAAAATACAGGGTAGGGTTAGAAAGCACTTTCAAATATGTTCTGGGGTTTTTCTATCTGCTGATCCCGAAACTGACATTTAAAATGAAATAAAGAACTTGAGCCCCACCATAACGGGGAAAAAGAGGGGAAGAAAAGGGACAATTGAAGTCAGGGGTAGAAATCAGTTTGAAAGGTGTTTTTTGGGGTTTTCCTATCTGCTGATCACGAAACTGACACCTAAAATGATGGAAAAAAAACGAGAACCATGAAAACCAAACAAAACAGGAGGAAATAACGGAAAAGGGGAAGGGAGGCCTGACTCCTGAGCCAGCTGCTAATGGCTAATAAGTAGGCCTATGGACAAAGTAACTCACTTAAGTATCAAACTTTTACTTTCTTGAATCACAGACATTTCTTACAACGATTTGAATTACAAAACATAAAGAAAATAACCACTTGGCAATGATCACAGCATAAAAATATAGCTATTATAGGTAAAATTTACACTTTCGAAGGCAATATCGTTGAATAAAAAACTGTACTAGCGAAAGCAATTTGGAAAGAAGCGAAAATGGGCTCAATTCACCACGTGCCAGTGTCAGATCATGTCACTGTAGTTGGCTGCTTCAGCAAGTACCTTGTCTTGCTGATGTATCTATTAACAAATGAACTAACCTCCTTTTTATGCAATCCTAAAAAAAAGGGGGGGGGATTTTATGCCAGGCTTTTTTTCTCATTCAATGAACTATCTGTCTTGGCTTTTTCTACAATTAACCATGATTTGATGCCCATAACTATTCCATTTTAATTCAAAAATCAACGGGTCGATTGAAAAGGACCAAATCATCTTTACACATATATTCTGTTTTGTTTGTTCCTGATTTAGAAAAAGGGTCGATTGAAAAGGACCAAATCGTCTTTACATATATATTCTTTCTTTTTGTCCATGATTTAGAAAAAGGTTCGATTTAATAGGACCAAATCGTCTTTACACATATATCCAGTTTTGTTTATCCCTGATTTAGAAAAAGGGTCGATTGAAAAGGACCAAACCTTGTTTTTCGACGTGCCGTCGAAATTCCTCTGAGATTTAAATAGCTGTGTCTTTTAATGACCTTGTTCATGTGTTTAATTTTTTACTTCGGTCCAAAGTTTTTTTATTATTTTCTCTATAAGCGGATTTACAATCAATTATTATTGCTATTATTATTAAGTTTCTGGGCGTCTTAAATGTACTTGAATATAATCTTTTCTGTTATTGAAGAAATTCTTGATATTCAATTCAAGCTAGCTAAAAGGTAACTTGATCAACTAACCCGAAAGTTTGACCCTTCACCCCAATCGGCAGTGATATTTAAAAGGACGACATATGCTATGATTATGATGAATTGATATGCTATGATGATATGCTATGATGAATTTTTAGGAGAGTCAAAAAACAGAAAAATTTTGTCGACGGTAATCCCTCTGAAGGACGGGACTAATGGAGATAAAGGGATACAAACAGACTAAGGGAGATGAGAGGACCAATGGAGATAAAGGGGTATAAAGAGACTAAGAGTGATGAATGGACTAATGGAGATAAAGGGAGATAAAGATAAATGGATATTCTAAACCAACGTTTTATGGTCTTTTCACAGATATACATTAGATTCAAGTATTCCGAGCGAATTCCAAACAACTTCATTTAATGACGTATATCTCCTTTTTTCGTGCCAAAAAAGGAAAAAAGTATTCTAAGCAAATTGAAAATTAATCCATTTATGGCGTGTCTTCTTGTTCCTTGACAAAAAAAAGGAAACCTATTTCAGGTCCCTACGTTATTCCTTCTCTTTTGTCAAAATTGGCGCATGTATATTTCTGTCTTCATAACTGCACAAGATAGGGAAATTCTGACTCCACTATTCGATTCCTCCTGATGAGTTTACCCACAACACATACTTAACTAATTTTAGACCAAAAACCGCATATGTCATCCTTTTAATTATTACAGCCGCAGTTAGGTACACACCTTTCACGTTTGTTACATATCCATCACTTGGGCCACTCACGATATTTCGACCCTCTCGTACTACTAATTCCATTTCAGAACTACTTTCTACTTTTTACCTTGTTCGTAAAAGCTCTGGAGATGTTGCCAACCCCTCATTCATTCAATTTTTTCGTATGATTTTGAAGGCTGATTTTTAAAAGAACTGTTTGTTCAATCTATATGTTATGTGAATGTCCCGAAATTGACGAATGTCGACATTCACCTGTGAATGTCCGAAATATTTTTTTGGCTCCTTGGATTTAGTCAGAGTTGCCAGGCAACTTTTTTTTTAGCTTAATACAAGGTTTGCTGATGACAGATTAGGTTAGATTAGGTTTGGTTAGGCTAACATATTTTTAACTTATTTCTGATACTTATAACTAAATTTAACCTAAACCAACATAAACTAGTATAATCTTACTTTCTCAAAAACGAAATCTAGAAATCTCAAAGCGAACATATAAGGCAGCAACATTCAGGCAGGGGGGGGGGATGGTTCTTCCCTGTTCCCCTTTATGGGCGCCCATGGATGAGTCCCATTTCTATAACAAATTGTCTTTACTGTCTAGTACTTACGCTGTGTTGAATTGATACTGCAATAACTCAAGGCGAACTTGTGCTTCCGTCACCCCTCTTCCCCCCCCTTATGGTCAAATCGTGGAAATCTATAATATATCTAATTTAATCTGGCCTGGTCCCTGATACGCCTGCCAAATTTCATCGTCCTAGCTTATCTGGAAGTGTCCAAACTAACAAAACCGGGACCAACAGACCGACAGAAATTGCAATCGCTATATGTCACTTGGTAAATATCAAGTGCCATAAAAACAGATTTTCTTTACTGTCTAATACACATGCTGTGTTGTATTAATACTGCGTCAAACCAAACTTGTGCTTGCTCTTGTTCGCATATTCTATGCACACCTTCGACCTCACTCTAGCATGCTTAAGGGCAGGGGAAGGATTATGTGAATGCTGGTTAAACCACGTAACAATGCAAAAAAAATATATGGAAACGATAGTCCAGAAATATATTCTTAAATGCTTCATTTTTGTTGATCGCGACAAACATATCGTCATTTGATATAAAGCATATTTTTATCAGAATTAGTTTTTGAAATAAATATGCACATTCAATAGCATCCATATAAAAAACAGCACTCAATATAAAAAAGAGTAAAGGATACAGTCCATGACCTTCAAAGTCCAAACTCGCAGTACTGATCTACGTTTCAAGGCCTTTCAGCCAAGAAGTGAAGTGGAGGGCTGGGCCAGCCATACTCCGACCGAGCTTACTGTCACACTACTGACCCCCGTCCCAAACCAAATAGACTGCCACACCAGGAATCGAGATCCACCCCTCGGACAAAGGAGCAGTCAATATGAATTGTTATTGAAAATGCAACATACTTCAAGAAATGTTAGATGGTATAGCCATCAAAACATTAATACAAATTGTAAAAATATATTATACATTTTTTGATCCTGTTTGGCGGTCCCCACACCTCGCTGTTATCCCTTATGAGACTTGATTAAAGAATCTGCCTTACCAAGACACAATAATTCCACTAAGTCTACATACAGAATCCTGAACATAGATGTATTCCAGTTCCAGCCAAGAATATGACTTTACGGTACAAAAGGTCTGAAATTCAGTTTTCCCAATATTGATTTAAAAAGGAATTGTTTTTTTTTGTAGGCTAAGAAAGAATATAAAGAAATAAGAATTTGATGGCAAGTCAAGGCTTGACCTTGAAGGGTGAAAAGGGTCAAAATTCCGATTTATTGGGACATAGGAGGAGTGTGCGTAGCTGTCGGCCTCAAACGTGTTGGTGCTACAGTGAGTAGTAAATAGTATCTGCAGGTTCAATAAATCAATAACCAAAGATCCCGACTCAACCTCAAGTCATATAACTAATACCTGTAAACACCACTTACCAGGTCTGATCCTCCAATTCCGACACTAACAACATCAGTTATTCGTTTTGATGTGTAGGCAACCCATTGGCCATGAATAACTTGGTTTGAAAACTCCTTCATGTGATTTAAAACTCCGTTGACATCTGGTATAACATCTTTCCCGTCGATATGAATTGGGCTATTCGTACGGTTTCTAAGAGTTATGTGAAGAACAGCCCTGTCTTCGGTGAAGTTTATCTTATCACCTCTAAACATCGCATCATGGCACCTTTCGATATCCCTGGCATGGGCCTAAAATAATTTTATTTGTAAACTTTCTAAATTTCTTTAAACTTTCTAAAATACTAAGAGTAAACTTCGAGAAACTACTTGAAAAAAAACTAACTTTCTAAACTAAGTTAACTTCCGAAACTAAAAACAGATTGGATCTATAGGGCATATTTTTCTTAAACTTTCACCATTCTAAAGCTATCAATGATCAGCTCACTCACATTACCTGAAGGAGAAAACACATAGGACAGAGTTTCCTCAGCTTTGAAATAGCCTTATCTGTTCTGCACTACCTATTTAACTGAAACTATCTTCTAGAGATTTATTCCTTCGATGCCATCTGTTGATACCTTCAAGTAAAGATTCAGTACACGTTTAGATTGCAAAGGACTAGCAACCTACTGAGCACCCCATTAAAGGTGTGGTTCAGGAAAATTTAATAGTAATAAGAAAAGGTAAAATTTCTTCAAAGCACGGTTATGGCAAATAGCCAAAAATTCAGCTTTTCCCTCATTTCAACCGAAAAATGTATGGAATTTATCTTTCACTATCATAGTGGTATAATAATAATAATAATAATAATAATAGTTATTTATTTCTTACCCACTTACGAAAGGGAAAAAGTGGAATACAAAGAGAAAAACAAAGAACTGCAAATAATACAAAGAAACACAAAAAGCACAAAAACAAAGAACACAAACACAAGAAAAAAGAAATAACAATTTAGCAAAAGAGGCGGATAAGATGATTGTTAGGACCATGACAGAAGGGAGCTTCATCAATTAAATTTAAACTTAGCTTTTCCACTGAGAGAAAAATATCCGTTGCCTGATATTTACTAATTAATCTTCGGTTCCATAATGATCGTGGTAAATAAAGTAGGAACTTTAAAGTTCCTACATGGGAAAAAATAAAGTAGGAACGTATAGGGCAAAGGGTGGTATCAACTTGCACGCATTAAAACTGGCGCTAACGAAACAAAAAAAAAAACACCAACGCCACCAAGCGCTTGGCTTTTCTTCGTATTTTTTCAGTTTAAAAATAAGGCAATATTAGTTAAATCTTCACGACCGGTAAAATTCCTGTAGTTGTCAATTCCTGACAAACTATTAAGTTGTCAAGTTATAAAAAACTTCCATATGATTAAGAACTATTTTAACTTCTGGCATTACATCTTTCCCGTCAGATATAATTGGGATATTTGAACGATTTCTAAGAGATTTGAGGAGAATAGCTCTGTCTTAAGTAAGCTGCCCTGGGCTCTGTGGCTGGGGAGCCATAGTTGGGGGGCTGCCCACTTTGGTCAAATTTGTCACTGTGATTCGGCGTTTTTTGGTTTTATTTGTGTCGGTAGGGACGCTGTAATTAGTTTTTTCCCGGGTACCACCAACCCTTGGAACGGCTCTAAGAGTATACACTTTTTAAGGAACCAAGGACATCAAAATGAAGACTTTGCTTGTCCCCTGGCTCCATCATCGGTCTATTCTTAATAGAAAAAAAAAATTTATATAATTTTTCTGTTGGTTGTAATGCACATAAAGATTGTTTTGATGCGTAAATCTTCACCATTTTAATTCTAAAATGTAAATTTTAAACGTAAATTTAAAACGTAAATTTTACCGAAAATCAAGGTATTTGAAAATTTTGACGCATCCTTATTTTTTCTTACAAGGACGTGGGGTGAAAAATAACACGCATAAGGGAGCCCACCCACTAATTATTTTTGATTCTTACTTGTGACACCAGAACTTACTATTTTCACTTGAATGAAACTACTTAAGAAAATATTTGAAGGGTGGTTTGATGCAACTAACACTTAGTAAAAAAAAACAATAACAAAAATCAAAAAAATATAAATAAATTAAGATCATGCCATAAAAATATAAAATTGTGTATTTCTGTACTTAGGAGACGGAAAATCCGCTGGGTGAGCTCTTAGACATGCAGACGTTAACGGTGTGGTTTTTGTTAAGATTATATTTTTTTGCAGGATATTTAATTTTTTGGTCAAACTGTCTAGATTTACGTTTGCTAATAGCTTTTTTGGGGTACCAGTAGGCTTAATAAATTGAAATGTTCTTAGCCACTATTTAATTCTTCCTGTTGGTTCATTGAGACAAGATCCTTTTTATCAAACAGTTCGTGGTAACGAACTCTAAGGAGTGACTTGGCTCAATAGTAACCAAAACAATAAAAAATGCAATTGATACCAGTAGATACATCAAATGAATTAGATTTTAATACTGATTTTAAATATATAAGTTTCATCAAGTTTAGTGCAATAAACTAAATAAAACTAAATAAACCTCTACGAATGGGGGGGCACCATATTCCCCTAATCCTTTGCTCTTGGTGCTAAAATTTTGCAAGTGCAATGCTGAAATAAATAGTAAATTTGCCAAATACAGACGGTTGATAATAGCAAATGCTTTACCAGCTGTAACAAATATATTTGCAAATAAATTGGTACTTTTATGTTATAGCGCCTATGTTCAGTTCTTTGGTAAATATTTCGATGTTCATATCACAGGATAAGTTCATGTTACTTGGCCTGTTTTATTTATTTATTGTCAAGTCTTTATTTGTTCTAACTAGAGTGTTCTTTTGCGTAAAAAAAGGATGTATTTCAAGGCACCCCTTTTAAAGTGCATTTTAAACTTGTTTTTTTGTATCTCCGTTAAAAGAAAACTATCCTTCCCCAGCGAAATAAAAATTACAGGATAGTTGACTTACGAATTATATGCCCGTGTTCAGTTCTTTGGTAAATATTTCGATGTTCATATTACAGGATAAGTTCATGTTACTTTCCTGTTTTATTTATTTATTGTCAAGTCTTTATTTGTTCTAACTAAAGGGTTCTTTTGAGGAAAAAAGGGCGTATTTCAAGGCACCCCTTTTAAAGTGGATTTTAAACTGTTTTTGTACACCGTGAAAAAAAAAACCTGCCCTTCCCCAACCAAAACAAAATTACAGGGTAAATGACTTACGAATTAAATGAACATACCACTTCACGTTTCTTTTATGTTCTTTAAGAATATAATAATCGCTTCTCTTACAAATTCAAATTTAAGCCCTTTTTGAGCCCTTAAAAAAGATCCAAAAATTTCTAGTTTTCGGGTATAGAAAAGGCTTAAAACATTGTTTCCAAACTTACTTTTTGACAATAAATTCATTTTTAAAGTTAAATAGTCCACGAGGATTGATTTATCATGATTAAGTTCGATACAAAATTTGAAAAAAAAATTATTTTTCTATCCGCCATGTTTTGTCTGTCGGCTTTGACATTTTTGACATATTGGTGAAACGACAGTTAATAAAAAGAATAAGAGTAAGAGAATAACATAAAATAAGAAGAATAACAGAATAAGAAGAAAAGATGACAGGTTTGGTTTTAGTTTTCTTGCTCGTTATTCAACTTAATCTTGACAAATCAATGTTACCATTCACAACATATAAATTTACAATTAATAGTAAGCTTGAAACAATTGTTATAACCCATTTTTATACCAAAAACATACAGAATGATATTGTTATTTTCAAGGGTCCTAAAAGGGCTTAAAATCGAATTTGCAAGAAAAGCGATTATATTCAGAAAGAGCACATGAAATGGCATTTACTTATATGTTCACTTTCTTCATATTTACCAGTTCTTCATCCATTAACTCACTGAAAAACCGGTTTAGCTTAGAGTAGAAAAACAAAGACAAGTGACAGAATAGACGGAAAATCCAGAAATTGATATAAATGCAACTTACTAAATAATGGGGATGTTCTCTGCCTAATGTTTGCTTCACAAGAACTCGAATAAGACTAGTACATTATAAGTCTGAACAAAATGAAAAAAAAAACTCTTCCATTCAAACTCTTAACCTGGTTCTTCACAGACTCATTTTTAATTTCATGCTTTAATCTTCACAGCGATCTATTTTATGCAAAAGAATCTGTCTTCAACTTTTGTAATGCTGTTACCAAGTTAACTGACTACATTTCAATTGTCACGATTTTAAACTAAGTAAGGTAAAGGTAAAGGATACGGCATTAGACTTTACAGTCCGTACCGGCGGTGCTGATCTCCGTTTCTTGGCCCTTCAGCCAGGAAGTGCAATGGGGGGTTGGGGGCCAGCCATCCTTTGCTGTCGCACACCCTTCCTGTTTACCTTCCCCAGATTTCTCCAGGTACCCATTTAGAGCCGGGTCGACTCTGGCTAAGCTTACAGAGTCACGCCACTGACCCCCGTCCCAAACTGAAGAATTGGGTACACTGGGATTCGAACCCGCGTCCTCTCAGACAAGGGATCCCAAATCCAGCGCACCAACCCACTCGGCCAGGACGGCTCTTTCTGGCCATAAAATTTTCTGGCCATAAAAGCATGCGTTTGGGTATAATTCAAGGATTTACGCTGTTGACAGGAGAAAATGCTATGAAAACCATTCTTCCTTCATGGAAACTTATTGTTGTTAAAACATTTTGGCTGCAGTTCCACTATATTCTAGCCTTAAGCCCCCTATCGAGCAAAAAAGCCAAAATTATATATTCCTTTACATTCTGCCATGAGTCACTTTTATCTCGACCCTGTAACCGTAGATTGAATGAACAAGGACGAAATAAAAAAAAAACAGAATAGCACATGAGAACTTTATCCCAATTCATTTGAGGACGACCTGTTTTTCGGTTGGCGTTGGCAAAACGGCCACCCATTGCCTTTTTTGGCCTTGGGTGGTTGGCTGAAGAAGGCAATCTCCACAATCTGTCATCCTTTATCTACAAAACTCATCATAGTCATCTCAATTGGCCAATTTAATATTGGCCTTTCTCTCATTCTAGCCTTAGAAAGCCGAATAGAACTTTATTTTGATCAGATTACTGTTTGAGACAGGGTCAGTCAGGGGGGTGTCCTAAGCAATTCGTATAATACCAGTAACATCATTCCTATAGTTTTTAGAATGTAATATTTATCTTGCCTACTAGTCTTGCATTTATAATAAAATAATCAACAAAGTTAGCTGTCTTACAATCATTTGAATAACATGTTAACTTGTGGGCTATTTTATTACTAAACATAATATTGCTTATAGCTAGATTCTTATAGCTAAAAAATTCCATTAGTCTATAAGAGTTACGGCTTTATCTTCTAACACAATATTTGGGGATACTCTGTATCCCCATCTCTACCAATCTTGACATGAAAATCCTCTAATGAACGTAGCATAACACGGACGGTAAAGTTCATGTACTGAGTTACTTTTCAAGGTTTTTAAAAACGGGCTAGCAACCCTGATGTGTTTTTTTTCTCAAGTGTGTGGTTTTTGATGTGTTTTTGTGTTTTTTGATGTATTTTTTTGTTTTTTGATGTGTTTTTTTTTCTCAAGCGTGTTTTCACTGAAGCTAATCTTATTGCCTTTCTTAACGAGGCATTTTAACATTCCTGACACGGACCAAGATCCGTAAAAGTCCTGCCCAGCGTGAAGAAATATGAAAACTCAACTATTTTTAAATAATTCCCTATCTTGCAGATTGTTTAGTTACTTGAAGCCCTTCAAAATGAAGTTTTTCCTAATGAGCACTTCAGAAGTCAATTTGGATACTTATACTTCTTCAGTAGATTCTAGTGTCAAAAGCTTTAAATTAAAAAAAAAATAATAAGTAAACTTCGAACTCGGAATTACATAAGAATCAATGCTCTGAAATGACGGAAAATTGCCACTGAATAAGTTTTAGAGTTATATAAGTGTATTATTAAACAGAACCAAGTTATAAAATGAAAAGTTTTTTAACATACAGATTTTTTTTGCCAATTCCCCCATATGGCCAAAAAAGTCCGTCGACTAGAAAGTTTCTTCGGGGTGGCCCAAATAAGACTTAAGGGTTAAAATTACTGTATTCTTTTTATTTTAATTAACGCCCAAATTTCTTACCCGTGAACTCTTAATACCCTGCAAAAACCAAAAAACCATATAACTGAAAACAGAAAGCTGTAATGGGTGGAAAAGTGGGAATTTTCCAGGGAGAATTCTTTCATGGGGGGACTCCAGGGGAGCCCAGCACTGGTGTAGGGCAATCTGATTAAGCAGAGATAAGTAGTACAAGCAGCGAAAAGCGCTGAACGCAATAAAGAAAATTGAATCCGACACTGAATCGAGGTCAGCACAACTCCCACTCCGCGCTTAATTCGTGGTGCTAGATTATTCCCAGAAGGTTCATTCGAGCGAGCCATAAAATGGTAGTACCTTTTTGAGCAGCGTTAGTTATTATAGGTAACGGAAGGACTCTACTGCTAAATAAATTTCTTTTCTTTTTAGCGATGTACAAGCATAGCATATTTGTGCAAAGAATTTTATGGGATATCAATTCCTTTGATCGTTGGGGGTAAGTTGTCGTCGTTCCTATTTCCCTTTGGGAATAATAGTTTTATTTTTTGCAATTTTATTTAGTTTACAACTGTTTTTGTATATAAAACCAATTGTCTTTTTTATATATGTGTATTTGTTCCAAATGGGTAAATAAGTTAAAAACGTGAAAATCTGTGAATCTGTAAAAATCAGAATGACTTGGAACTATGAGAATAGATATAGGCTATAAAAAAGTGAAAAATATGACTGAAAAGTTTTTAAAGTAAATTCTGTTTTTCTGTAGTGTAACTAATGGGAAAGCAGATCGTCCGCGGTGTGGTGGATCGTCCGCGGTTGTGGTCCGCGGTGAGAGGATGTCATAAACATAGATTTGAGAAAAATGTGAACTTCCTGGGAGTGTGTAAAGAGTGAGGTTTGGATAGATTGGGATGAAGGAGGAGCTTGGCTAGGTGTGCGGGCATAAAGCGGCTTGGTGCTGCGGTGATTTGTTAGTAGTAGTTGTAGTATGACCTTTTCAGTAGTTATAGGTTCTGATCGTTGCTAGGTCTTACAGAGATATCAGCTCATAATAAATTCAATAAATTGGATCGAATGCTTTGATTGGTTGAATTGACTTTGAACAATTTAACTGAGATGATTAATTTAATTGAAAATTCATCCAATTGTTGTTTTTTTTTATTTCACAAAGAGATACAAAACTACAACTGGGCTGTAAAATCTGGCTCGAGCGTTCAGTTTCATAAAATACGTTTGTTTAAGGACCAAACTCAAGCAAACTAATTAATTTGCATAAGAAAGAATGAAAAGAAAGGAAACGAACTTCACGTTAATTAACGTAAAGTGGTAACACAGCTACGTTTAATTAATTTCGGTAATTAACGAAAATTACTACAACGTCTTTGTTTACCCCCTAGACGAAAATAAATATGTGACTTGCTTAATACGCCAGCATCATGTAAATTTTTAAGATCATTATCAAGTGATTTCCTATGTTTACACCCTCTTATAGTTTACAACAGATGGTGCTGATCTAACTTAAAGTCAAGTAAATGCACATATTATGATTTTATCCTTAATGTGCGACTTAAAGAGAATGGGAAACTCGGTAAGAGTTGCGCCACCGGCAGTTTGACATGTGGAGATGAGATTCAAAACTACTAGTGCCGCTGACAGTGTAACATCTGGCGCCTTATATAAAATAAAGTAGGAAATTTAAAGGACATTAGATGACTGATATTAGCACTCTACAATGCAACAGGAGCAGCTAAATTTGTTGTTTCGGTAATTAGTCTGTATTCTTTGTTATTAATCCTTACTTTGGATCAGAATCAAGTCTGTACAAATTAGTCCGAGGGTTGACTAAGGAAAATCTTGGCTAATTGACTTCAAGCTTGTAGACCTAATGGGAACAAACTTTTTTACTTTATTTATATCAATATTTTAGCTTAAGAGCAATAGATACCTTAAACATCACTTTGTGAACCTCAACGTCGGCTGACTGTCCCAAAGGCAAGGGGTCCATTAGCGAATTCTTAATGAAACTTGTTGAGAATTTGTAATTTGTGTTTATATCATTGATTTTTTTACGTTTATCGTTGCCTTTTATTTTTATGTCTTAATTATATGTCTTTCAAATATATTTATTATTTATATCATCACTTTGATTACCAGGCAATGATTGACGTTAATTACAAGATATACGTTTTATTTTGGTCCTTTAAATTTAATTTTTTAATTTGGGTCCTAAAACGTTCATAGGGTACACCAACTTCAATCAGTCAAAATCTTTAAAATTTTGACATTGCATCAACAAATGCAACGAAGAATTGCTTCCAGTTACATATTTGGTGCAATTAATTAATAATTATAGGAAAACAGGGAAAACTCATGATTACATAACACAAAATTTTATGTCAATGTTTATTAAGGAAAATGTTCTCGCCTCGACTTCGCCATTGGAGAACTTTTCGCTAGCTTTGCATGACATTATTTTATGGCTTATTTAATTATTTGCTTTTTTTGGATTTTACCATATTCTTTTTGAATAGTGTCTTTTTTCTTTTTTTTTAATAATCCATAATAAAAAGGAATTTAAGGACGATTTTTTGTTAAAATTTGAAGTCGCGAATTTATGAAACTGATATTAGAGCTGTGACAGAAATTTGTATTTATTTTTTTTTTATTTTCATTTGTTTCTTGAACATTGTTTATGTTATCCTGTTTTATATTATCCCTACTTTGTGCTTCATAACAATTCCTAGTATGTTAATTTTGCTTGTGGTTTGTTCTACTTACACACCCGATTTTAAAGTTGTTTTCTTATAGCGAGGAGTTGGGGAAGCAGCTAGCGAAAGCAATCGAGCCAGAATTGCAAGACAACAACCCGGTGCTAACTCACGACGCGTCTACGAACGGGCTGATAAACTTTATTAAAGAGCACTATTGATGCCTGGTATAATTTAGTGTTGTACTGTTTGACTATATGCACATCTTTTATTTGTGTTCAATTTTAATTCGAGTTTTATGTTGACTCGCGAATGTGATTCTTTTAAATTTCTGTGTTGTGATATACAAACTTGTAATGTTTGAACGAAGTTAATTGTATATACAAATTTTTAATATAAAAATTATTAATGATGACTATTTATTTTTTTACAAACGTTATCTATGAGACGCACTAGATGGTAACTTAACAACAGGATTCTATGAATTCTTTTGTAAAGTGTGCTCGGTGCTCCTTTATTATTATTTTTTTTTTGGGGGGGGGTTGGTAACTTTAACATAGTTTTGAGTTATTTCTTATAGTTGGTAATATAAATATTAGAGGGTTTTTTTCTGCAATATTCTCGACTATTTTTTTAACTGCAATGAGCTATGGTGTCTTAACGCTTAAGCATATATAGATAAATTTCATCAATAAAATTTGTAGCTAAGTCCGTGTCTTTGTTGCAAAATTTGTAACATAGCAAAGTAACAAAATCTATGGCAACTTTGAGCTAACGTTGGAGTCGATCTGCCAAGACCAGTGAAAATGAACCATATAGCACCATAAGGGTAAAGGTATACTAAAGACATCTATCTCCGGGGATGCTTGAATTATGTAGGTTTTTATGAGATTTATGAAGTCCCTAAATTCCAGGTGGGAGGAGGGGAATCTTAAAATCCAGCTTTTCAACTTTCACTCTAGGGCTAATTGATGTGATCGGCCGCTGCGAATGGGGCCGGAACTTGAAAGAAGAAATGATCAAAGAGGGAAAAAGGGCGAAACTTCGAAGAGATTAGGGTTGTAAGCCCTTGTATACTTCACGCAGTCAGGATTTGATTGGCTTCCAAGAGAGCTTGATTTCCCAGGCATTTCTTTAAACATAACTATTTTGGTTAGAATTCACTATCTTGCCTAAGGCGTGAATATATACTTTCAGCACTGTGGGACTGCACTACTTCTAATATGAGAAATTGCAAGTCGTAAGACCCAAAAAATTTTAGTTCGTTTGTGTTCCTGGGAGAAGGGAGGGTGGATTGTGCTGTTTTTTAAAGAAATTAAACTGTGTGATTCGTTGTCTTGCTAATGAATGGCTCTACTTTTAGAGAATACTCAAGCAAACTTACAACAGATTTATTTTCAAAAATGTCTACAAAAAGTAGACGGAACTTATTCTTGTTCTTGTAAAGCAAACACTAAGGTTGATTTTAGTTTAATTTGTAGCATTTCAAATCTGTTTCTATCCATCTATGAAAAGGTTCTTGATTTAAGTTCCAAGCTATCTATACTGCTATATCCAGTGATTGTGTTTAAATAGCAACATCCATAACTCTAATCACGTGATATAAGCAATTAATAGATAAGAGGGCGCGGCTCAAATTACCTGAAACAAAAAGAAAATAAAAACCTTGATACCCAAAAAACACTAGCAAATGAATTACTGATCTGAGCAGTCTGAATTAATTATCTGAGCAGATTGATGTGAAGTCAGGTTACAGTTAAAGGTCCAAAGGCCTGAGTGAGTGGAGGCGGATGAAAAAAAGAACCTGTGACACTGAGAGGTATAAACGACCTCGGGGCAAAATACCTCTTTTTGTGACCTTTCAATCTCGGGGAAAATTTATCTCTTCTTCTGAGCTGAACAGTAAATTTACAATATTTTTACTTCTCTTTGTTCAAAATTTCTATCTGTTTGATTTCCAGAATTGATTTCAGTTTAACTGCATCCTAGCCTCTTCTCCCACTTATACCTGGATAATAGTCCTAGGTTGGACAATAGAAGCTTACTTATCTTATTGGTTTACATTATTGTGTGTGCTTATTTATCTTTAACAGTGTGAATTTGAAAAATGACACAGCAAACTTTAGCATATAGCCTAAAGCTACGTCTAGAGAAAGGGTTGCGTGGAAGGGGGGGGGATGAAGTTAAGCTGAAATATACTTCAGAAATCCACAATCTAATAAAAATTATATAAAGCCAAGCTGATAAAATGTAAAAAATCTAAAAAAAATAGTGGTTAAACAAGAAGAAAGAATATTATACGTCGAAGCTTAAAATTGCAATCAAAAGCAACTCACAGGAAGCATGAAGAAACATGGCAATAGATTGAATATATCACAGTAAATATCACAATACCTATTCACAATAACTCACAAATACCTAATATAAATCACAATACTTGTAGAAATCTAAAAGACAAGCGCTTACTGAAAAGGCAACAAAAATTAGGAGGAGAAAATAAGTAATTTATTGAAAATGATAAATTAATATTAAGGTCCAATATAGTCTATCACCTGTCATAAAATCAGTAAATTTTAGTATATAATTTTAGCTAAGTAAGATATTTTTGGTAAAGGTTTAATATTTTTTGTGTTTTTGATTAAAGTAAAGAGCGAATATGAAAGCTGAAATAGATAAAAATTGTATGAAACAACTAATGTAACCAATGATATAACATTGAAATAGTGAGAAATAAAATAGAAGACAATAAAAGTGACGCAAAAAATAACAAAACGAAGTCCTAATGTATTTGGCTTCAGATCTGGAATCCTTTATTGAGGGGTTAGAAAGCCTAGCTTGAACAAAACATGAGAAACAAAGAGAGGACACAAAATAAAAACTTAAATAAGTTTAAAAATTTAATTCATTTGCCAAATAAAATAAGTCACATTTTGAAATCACAATCAGAAGAAACTCACAGAAAGCATGGAGAAAAATGACAATGAACTGAATATATCACAATGCCTAATAAAAATCACGATAACTTATCACAATAACTCACCAATACCTAATGTGAATCATAATATTTGTAGAGGTCTAAAAAACAAGCTCTTTACTGAAAACTCAATAAAATATGATTAGGAGGAGAAAATAAGTAATATAACAAAATAATAAAAGTAATTTTAAAAGTTCTAAGTAGTATTTCATCTGTCATAAAAAGAGTAAAATTTCGGTTAAGAAAGATCAGTTTTTGGTAAAGGTCTCGTTTAATTGCGTTTCTTATTGAAGTAAAAAGGGAATATGGAGCCTAAAATTCATTAAAGTTTGATGAAACAATTAATGTAGCTAAAGAGGCAAGATTGATTGCATATGTTTAAAATAATCAATTTAGAAATTTTCAAGGTAGTGAAAAATAAAAGACTACTTGATGCAAAAAAAATAATGATAAAAATCAAAATATTTTGTCTTCAGATCTGGAAGCCTTTATCGAGGGGTTAAAAAGCCTAGCTTAGATAAAACATGAGGGACCAAAGAGAGCACATAAATCCTAACCTAACTAAGAATTCCTTAAGAGAAAAAACAATTAAATGAATCTCATATTTAGACAAAACCTGCATAATAACAAACAAAGTAAAATAATTAAAAAATATAAAACAGGCGTATCAATGAGCAAACTCACACTTAAAAGTATATTTTATTTGGATTTTGTTTTGTCTTTTTGCATAGTATTTGTTCTCCCATTGTTAAGGTTTCAAGTTGTGAAGCCAAAATATTTGCACTTTTATTATTAATTTTAGTATTTCTACTGCTGCTTTCTTGGAATCTGTGTATGAAAAAGTTACTTCAGAATTATCTGCATATTCTAGCAATTATTTTGTCTATGGAAAGATTTTTTTTCATAGCTGGATAATATATCAGAGATTAAAGGTTGAATATTGAAGGCAAAAACTTTATTATATCATTATATTTATTACGTTGTGTCCATCGATTGCGAAAAGAAACGTTGGTTGCTTTGAAACGTCTACTAAATTTATTAGAAAGTGTTGAGTACTCTTTGGTAGTACACTTCCCTTTTTTATATTTTAGAACAAGAAAGGTGACATTTGTAAAGATGCTCTTGGTTCTGAGACTATTAACACTATTTACATATAAAAATTAGTCATAACAATGGAAGTGTGGTTAATCCTTGAATAGCTTGTATATTTACTCGTCACCAGCCAGTATAATTTTTAAGAATACGTCTTATAGCCTAGCTCCACATTCCATTGGTCTTATTTTTACTTGGTTCATTGGTTATATTCATTGGTTAATTCATTTATTCATTGGTTATTCATTGGTAGAACATTTTTTCATTGGTTATGTTTACTCGTCATCAGCCAGTATAATTTTTAATAATACGTCTCATAGCCCAGCTTCACTTTTCATTGGTTTTTCCCAACCGGCACTTTTTGGCTGCTGAAACACAAAAAAGACAAGGGTTGCCTTGTCACAAAAAAGACAACCCTAAGCCTTTTACGCAAGATCAGAAAATTTATTAAGCCTTACATTTATTACAACATTTCATGGACAGGTTGAAAATGCGATTCTTTTGGTGTAACTATTGGTATCAAAATTCCGTTTTTTAGAGTTTTGGTTACTATTGAGCCGGGTCGCTCCTTACGACAGTTGGTTACCACGAACTGTTTGACAGGTTGAAAAGCAAAACATTGAAAAGCAAAGCTGGTGAAAGGGAGATTTAAATGAAAAAGGGGAAACAACAGATATAAGAATTTTAGAAATAGTCAATATATTGAAAAAACCGGTTATATTTCATATATGTATATATATATATATATATATATATATATATATATATATATATATATATATATATATATATATATATATATATATATATATGTATATATATATATATATATATACATATGCATATGTATACATATGTATATATATATATGTATATATGTATACATATGTATATATATATATATATATATATATATATATATATATATATATATATATATATATATATATATATATATATATATATATATATATATATATATATGTATATATATATATATATTAATATATATATATATATATATATATATATATATATATATATATATATATATATATATATATATATATATTTTATGGAGTTTTTGAATTTTTATGGACAAAAAGTGTGGTGGATTGAAATAATTACTTTCGCTTATTATTTCGCTTATTTATTTCGCTTCGTAATTGGTGGATAAAATCTATCCTTTGGGGTTTAGGAACAAACTAAGTATTCAAAACTTATCAAGGATAAGTTTAACACTGAATAACTTCTCATTAATAAAACCAGCAGAAGACGCAGAATATTTAAAAGCCCTACTTTTAGCTTAATTTAGAATTAAAGAAAGAACAAATCTGGTGTAACCTCTTCAAAACGAATTGAGCGCTGAGGACTATGTTGTGTACATTGGTAAAATCCACTGACCAAACAAATATATGTCTTGTAAGTTTGGATTGCATTCTATACCTCTGGCGCACGAAAGAATTCTAAACATGGGTTGTGTGTTTGAAGGTTTGGCATATAGATGTTGTTCAGAAAATTTGACTATTCACCTGTTTCGGAATTCAATCAAAAACATGGTTCAGCATAGCAAGACTAACAAAAACGTGATGCAGTTCTAAAAACTTCATTATTTAAAACAAGCTTAGAAATCTTAGAAAAGAGCTTTTCGGGCACAAAAAGACCTCAGATGGATCCAGGGGTTGACGTATTTATTTTTGCGTCCTAAATACCTTTAACAGAAATTTGATAGTGATCTTAGTATCATTAAATGCAAAAAAAATATATTAATATCAAAAACTGGATAATTCATGGATAATAATTGGGCTAATAAAAAAAATTCTATAATGTAAAAAAAGCGGATTCAGTTTTTCGAGAACGCATACGTTTGAAGCTCCTGCTTCTGATTAAGGCTAATTTGACTAATTTGTCAAATTTGACTATCAATTTGACTAGCTTTTATATTTTTCAGTTTGACTTTTGAAACTTCTGATTAAGGTCACCTTCAATCACTATTATATTGAAAAAAAGTTCCTGAATTTTTTTTCAATTTTTTTTTAGTCGAATTCTTAAACAATTATATGAACCAGTCCTGACTTATTTGACCAATTATTTGGACCAACCTGTCTTAAACCAATCGACGAACCAAAACAGATAAATCCAAATACAGACCATGATTTTTTTTTTTCCAGTCAAGAATGTTTTAATGAAAACGGTAAAACTACTTGCAAATCCCTTGTTCAATTTGACATCCCTTTACAAAAACAAGATTTGAAGGAAAGTCAGGTCAAGCCCTAGGAATGACGCATGGACGGATAATGGATAAGACATATCTATTAACAAATGAACTAATATCATTTTCATACAATCCTAATAAGAGGGAGTTGACGCCAGAATTGCCTCTCACTCAATTTGACAATGTTTTGGCTTTTTCTACAATTACCCATGACTTGATGCCCACAACTGTTCCCTTTTAATTCAAATTATACCTGGTAGTTTCCTATTTTCTGTAATACTAGTCTCAGACGAATGTTCACTAGACCAGTATCTGCTACTGCATAGCAAATTAGTTATCATTTAATTACCAAATATAAGTACAAATCAACAGGAATGTACTCGGAGAGATGATTTGAGCCCCAACCGCTCGCGCCCCACACAAAAATCCTAAATTTCTAGGGACTCCTTACTCAGAAGAACAAATTAATTTTTTCTATTGACCCGCACCAAAAAAAAATTAATATGAAAAACGGGGTGCATGCGTCAGTAAAATATTTCTCTAGACACCACATTAGTAAAACATTTATATAACAACAATTGCAAATCAAAATATAGACAACTTACGTCCTTCGTCTTTTCCAGAAACTAAGGTTTTGCGGAATTGGCATTGGTGATAGTCGCTCAACAAAATCTTGAATTTTGAGACATGGCAGAATGTCAAGGAATGTCAAAGACATGGCATGCAGCATGTCGTTCTGTAATGCAATCTTTGCCTCTGACATCAAATGGGCGGACTCCCGTTCGATTTCTTTTGTCCAGGACTTGAGCCATTGTACCCCATTTTCTCGCTGTAAAAGAATGTGTGTTATGTCTGTCTGTCTGTCTGTCCGCATTTGACGTCTGAATTATTTCATCATATACCAATTCAAAAACGAATGTATTCAAGGCCGAAGTAGCTGAGCTGGTAAAGCGTTATGTTCCGGGTTCTAGGTCCGAGAGGTTGCAGGTTCGAACCTTGGCTAGGTAAAAACTAAAAAAAAACTGAAAAGAAAAAACAAAAAAAAAACTAAAAAAGGTAAAAACTACAAAAAAACTAAAAAAAAATATAAACTTATAAAAAAACAAAAAGCAAAAAAAAATATAAAAATAAAAAATAAAAAAAAATAAAAAGGAAAAAAACTGAAAAATAAAGGAAAAATAAAACTAAAAAAACTAAAAAAAACTAAAAAGGTAAAAACTGCAAAAAAAATAAAAAGAAAAAAGAAAAAAAACTAAAAAAAGTAAAAACCAAAAAAAAAAAAAATAAAAAGAAAAAAAGGAGAAAAACACAAAAGTTTATTTCATCACATACCAATTCAAAAACGAATGTATATACAGACCGGGACACCGGGACACAGGGAATATAAATGACGACCGGGACACAGGGAAAAAGCTACAAAGGGGAAGCCAGGGGGGCACAGGGGGATATATAAATGACAACGGGGACACAGGGAATGTTCAATTAGCAATCACCATCAACAAAGCTCAAGGGCAATCATTAGAATCATGAGGTATAGATCTGAATACGGATTGTTTTTCCCATGGACAATTATATGTTGCATGTTCAAGAGTCGGTAAACCGGACAATTTATCTATATGCACAGACAATGGGACAGCGAAGAATGTTGTATATTCGCAAGTTAGTTGTCGTCATGTTTGTTATGACGATGACGTCATTAAAGGTATTTAAGAAAATCGTTCAAAGACAAATTTTTAATTGTAAGAAGATCGTGGATGGAAAAATGTTTAATTGTAAAACGACTGAAGAACCAACAATGGCAACAGCCGAGGAAACTGCTCAAAGAGTCTATGCCTAAAAACTTGCGGCTGATAGAGAAAGTAAGAAAAGAAAGCGTGCCGAGGAATCACAAGAACAGCAAGAAAACAGGCTTGCGGCTGATAGAAAAAGTAAGAACAGAAAGCGTGCCGAGGAATCCCCAATGACGTCAGTCGACAAACATGACGCCAGTGGGCACACAAACATGACGTCACTCGACACACACACACACAGACAACTTATTTTTATATATATAGATATATAATATATATCTATATATCTATATATATATATATATATATATATATATATATATATATATATATAAATAAGTTGTCTGTGTGTGTGTGTGTGTCTGTCGAGTGACGTCATGTTTGTGTGTCGACTGACGTCATGTTTGTCGACTGATGTCATTATAAGGATTGAGCTGTATGTGTCATGAAGTTGTTTGTCGACTGACGTCATGTTTGTCAACTGATGAAATTACATACCGGGACACCGGGACACAAATGACGACCGGGACACAGGGAATATAAATGACGACCGGGAACCTCAAAGAGAAATTACAGACTGGGACACCCGGACACAAATCACGACCGGGATACAGGGAATATAAATGACGACCGGGAAATAGGAACACAGCTACAACGGGGACGCCGGGGGCACAGGCGGGATATTTAAATGACGACCGGGACACAGGGATTGTTCGAATAGAAATTACAGACCGGGACACAAATGACGACCAGGACACCGGGACACAGGGAATATAAATGACGACCGGGACACTGAAAGAGAAATTACAAACTGGGATACCAGGACACAAATGATGCATGTTCAAGAGTCAGTCAACCTGACAATCTATTTTTATGCACAGACAATGGGACAGCGAAGAATGTTGTATATTCGCATGTTTTACGTAGTTAAAAACATATATATAGGATTGAGCTGTATGCGTCATGAAGTTGTTTGTCGACTGACGTCATGTTTGTCAACTGATGAAATTACATACCGGGACACCGGGACACAAATGACGACCGGGACACAGGGAATATAAATGACGACCGGGACATAGGGACACAACTACAACGGGGACGCCGGGGGTACAGACGGGATATATAAATGATGACCGGGACACAGGGAATATAAATGACGACCGGGACACTCAAAGAGAAATTACAAACTAGGATACCGGGACACAAATGATGCATGTTCAAGAGTCAGTAAACCTGACAATCTATTTATATGTACAGACAAAGGGACAGCAAAGAATGTTGTATATTCAAATGTTTTACGTAGTTAAAAACATGAATACAGGTGTCCCACCTGTATTCACAGGTGGGAGACAGGGACACAACTACAATGGCGCGTGACTAATATGGCGCGTAACGACTTACGCGCGCGGAGGGGCTTGGGGGGGCGCGAAGCGCCCCACCAACTAGGTGTCGGAGTGGTGCGAAGCGCCACCCCAACAACTAGTATATATATATATATATATATATATATATATATATATATATATATATATATATATATATATATATATATATATATATACCATGAAAAGAGAAATCACCAATGTAACAGCACAAACTCGTAAAAAAAAAGACAGAAGGAGAAAAGGAAGACTGTTTTCCTAAATTAGTGATTAATATAGACCAGCACTTGAATGAGGCCTAAACCCTACTCATCCATACAATCACATAGGTCAAACAGCATAGACAAACACAATCAACCATAAAGAATAATCCATGGACTTGCAGTCATGTCGTCAATAAGTATAAGTCGTCATTTACCAAACAATAGAAAAAATAATAAAGACAAATAATTCAGAGGCAACAACCCAACACAAGGGCTCATCAGGAGAATACACTGGCCTATAGGGTTTCGCCACTTTAAATTCTCTACCCAGCCAAGTGTTGTGGCTACCACAGAATATCCATGGCATCCCCGTGTCAGGTGTCACCCCCAAAATACATGCCTATGAAAATAAAAATAGCATATGTAAAACAACTAAGTAACACCAAAACAAGCTTATCCTGTTAATATATCCCTCTTTTTAGCAACAATAGGTAAACTAAATATGATAAAATTTACCAAATCACAAATATTAAAACATTGTAAGCAAAAAAAAAGAACTAAACAATTATAGAATTCATCTTTACCATGTGGTTATTTTTTTTTTTAAATCCGCTCTATTAGAAACACAATTCAAAATAAATGGCGCTGCATCATCATTTGTCGAACCTCCGAAATTAGTTATAAATTTCTTTAAGTATTTCCAGATAATTCTTTTGATATTTATTTAAAAGTTCGTTATAATGAAAACTAATTTTTTTAAATTGCCAAGTTAATTTATTTGCAGAAAAACCTCTTGATATCAATTTTTGGCTTAAGATTTTACATCTATTTTTAAAATCAATATAATTACTACAAATCCTTGCATAACGAAGTAACTGTGAGAAAAACGCAGAATATGTGATATTTGAGTGTACATTACTTTCAGGGAATGGGAAACTAATCACTTCAAAATCAAAATCATCCGTTTTATTATACATTTTAAAATTTAATTTATTATTATCACAAATATTTACATTTAAATCTAAGAAATGATCTTCATGACCAGCGCCATGACTAGGTTCAAGAGTAAGCTCTGATGGATATATATTTTTAGAAATATCAATGAAATCCTTACAATTTAAGACCAAAATATCATCTAAATATCTTTTATTATTTGACAAAACATGTTTTAAATTATTTGGATTATTCTTATCCATCATATATTTATATTCTAGTTGACTTAAAAACAAGTCAGCTATAAATGGGCTGGCATTCCCCCCCCATGGGAATTCCCACGATTTGCTTGTACAAATCACCACCAAATCTTATATAAGTATTGTATAAAACAAATTCTAATAACTCAAAAATCATATCCAAGCTGTAACATCTCAAGTTAACTGTGGTATTAAAGCAATTTGTCCATATAGCTTTTTTATTATAAGTGTCTATTTTTAAGAACCTTTAACTAGATAAGAGGAAAGATTTCTTGATAACAGTTTTTAAATTATCTAACACTACATTAAGTGATAAATTAGTATACATTGTCGCAAAATCGAAAGACTCAATTCTTTTAGCTGAAACCATTGTTAAAGAATCTATCACCTGCAGTGAATTATTAACACTCCAATATGGATTAAAATTCGAAAACTTTTTAATACCAGAACAATTTTGATTTTGGCTCTGCACATTAATTAGTAAAATGAAATTTGCATATTAATTTTGTTTGGCTAAACGGCTTTCTCTTAGTTTTGATCAGACAATTTTGAGAAATAAGGGGTGGGGAAGGAGGCCTAGTTGGCCTCAAATTTTTCGGTTACTTAAAAATGCAACTAGAACTTTTAATTTTTAACGAAAGTTTTTATTAGTAAAAAATATACGTAACTTAAGAATTAACTTGCGTAACAAACTTTTATGCTCTTATATTTTTTATTATGTATATGAGGGGGTTTGTCCCCTCGTTTTTATTAGTAAAAAAAATACGTAACTTAAGAATTAACTTACGTAACAAACTTTCATAATCTTATATTTTTATTATGTATACGAGGGGGTTTGTACCCTCGCTAATACCTCGCCTTTTACACTAAATCTTAAGTTTTGTCCCAATTCCTTAAGAATGACCCCTGAATCAGAAAGGCCGTGGAATAAGTAGTTGAAATTACTAAAAACACTTAGCATAAAGAGCAAGGTATTTATCTCCTCCTAAATACCTCGCTCTTTATGCTAAAGTATTTTTAGAACCCCTCATATGCGTAATAATCTCTGTTAGTTTTAAGTTTTAATGCTACTCTTTACTTTCAGTTGAAAAACTTTTTCGTGTTTATATTTTCATTGTTTTTTTCATAGTAATGCTAGAAAATCCCGCGACCTTTTCATTGAATTTCTCTTCCCCCATGACATGTTCCTCCAAGAGAAGATCCTCCCACACAGCCTCCTTCCCTCAACCCCACCCCAAATAAAAAAAATCCCCCTGAAAACGTCTGTACACTTCCCAATAACCATTACTGTATGTAAACACTGGACAAAGTTTGTAACTTGCAGCCACTCCCTCACGGACTGTGGGGGAGTGAGTCATTCCAAAGACATGGTTAATATGGTTTTCGACTATGCGGAACAAAATGGCTATCTCAAAATTTGGATCCGTTGAATTTGGGAAAAAATGAGCGTGGGAGGGGGCCTAGGTGCCCTCCAATTTTTTTGGTCACTTAGAAAGGGCACTAGAACTTTTCATTTCCGTTAGAATGAGCCCTCTTGCAAGATTCTAGGACCACTTGGTCGATACGATGACCCCTGGGGAAAAAAATAACAAAAAAAAAACAAAAAAACAAATAAACACGCACCCGTTATCTGTCTTCTGGCAAAAAATACGAAATTCCACATTTTTGTAGATTGGACCTTGAAATTTTTTCTACAGGGTTCGCTTATACGCTGAACACGATGGTGTGATTTTCGTTAAGATTCTATGACTTTTAGGGGGTGTTTCCCCCTGTTTTCCAAAATAGGGCAGATTTTTTCAGGCTCGTAACTTTTGATGACAAAGATTAAATTTGATGAAACTTATATATCTAGAATCAGCATAAAAATTCGATTCTTTTGATGTATCTTTTAGCATCAAAATTCCGTTTTTTAGAGTTTCGTTTACTATTGAGCCGGGTCGCTCCTTATTACAGTTCGTTACCAACTAGTATTTAAAAGGATGACATATGCTATGATTATGATGAATTGATATGCTATGATGATATGCTATGATGAATTTTTAGGAGAGTCAAAAAACAGAAAAATTTTGTCGACTGTAATCCCTCTGAAGGACGGGACTAATGGAGATAAAGGGATACAAACAGACTAAGGGAGATGAGAGGACTAATGGAGATAAAGGGGTATAAAGAGACTAAGAGTGATGAATGGACTAATGGAGATAAAGGGAGATAAGGATAAATGGATATTCTAAACCAACGTTTTATGGTCTTTTCACAGATATACATTAGATTCAAGTATTCCGAGCGAATTCCAAACAAATTCATTTAATGACGTATATCTCCTTTTTTCGTGCCAAAAAAGGAAAAAAGTATTCTAAGCAAATTGAAAATTAATCCAATTATGGTGTGTCTTCTTGTTCCTTGACAAAAAAAAGGAAACCTATTTCAGGTCCCTACGTTATTCCTTCTCTTTTGTCAAAATTGGCGCATGTATATTTCTGTCTTCATAACTGCACAAGATAGGGAAATTCTGACTCCACTATTCGATTCCTCCTGATGAGTTTACCCACAACACATACTTAACTAATTTTCGACCAAAAACCGCATATGTCATCCTTTTAATTATTACAGCCGCAGTTAGGTACACACCTTTCACGTTTGTTACCATGATGTTACATATCCATCACTTGGGCCACTCACGATACTTCGACCCTCTCGTACTACTAATTCCATTTCAGAACTACTTTCTACTTTTTACCTTGTTCGTAAAAGCTCTGGAGATGTTGCCAACCCCTCATTCATTCAATTTTTTCGTATGATTTTGAAGGCTGATTTTTAAAAGAACTGTTTGTTCAATGTATATGTTATGTGAATGTCCCGAAATTGATGAATGTCGACATTCACCTGTGAATGTCCGAAATATTTTTTTGGCTCCTTGGATTTAGTCAGAGTTGCCAGGCAACTTTTTTTTAGCTTAATACAAGGTTTGATGATGACAGATTAGGTTAGATTAGGTTTGGTTAGGCTAACATATTTTTAACTTATTTCTGATACTTATAACCAAATTTAACCTAAACCAACATAAACTAGTATAATCTTACTTTCTCAAAAACGAAATCTAGAAATCTCAAAGCGAGCATATAAGGCAGCAACATTCAGGCAGGGGGGGATGGTTCGTCCCTGTTCCCCTTTATGGGCGCCCATGGATGAGTCCCATTTCTATAACAAATTGTCTTTACTGTCTAGTACTTATGCTGTGTTGTATTGATACTGCAATAACTCAAGGCGAACTTGTGCTTCCGTCACCCCTCTCCCCCCCCTTATGGTCAAATCGTGGAAATCTATAATATATCTAATTTAATCTGGTCTGGTCCCTGATACGCCTGCCAAATTTCATCGTCCTAGCTTATCTGGAAGTGACCAAACTAACAAAACCGGGACCGACAGACCGACAGAAATTGCAATCGCTATATGTCACTTGGTAAATACCAAGTGCCATAAAAACAGATTTTCTTTACTGTCTAATACACATGCTGTGTTGTATTAATACTGCGTCAAGCCAAACTTGTGCTTGCTCTTGTTCGCATATTCTATGCACACCTTCGACCTCACTCTAGCATGCTTAAGGGCAGGGGAAGGATTATGTGAATGCTGGTTAAAACACGTAACAATGCAAAAAAAATATATGGAAACGATATTCCAGAAATATATTCTTAAATGCTTCATTTTTGTTGATCGTAACAAACATAGTTAACATAAAAAAGAGTAAAGGATATGGCCCATGACCTTCAAAGTCCAAACTCGCAGTACTGATCTACGTTTCAAGGCCTTTCAGCCAAGAAGTGAAGTGGAGGGCTGGGTCAGCCATACTCCGACCGAGCTTACTGTCACACTACTAACCCCCACCCCAAACCAAATAGACTGCCACACCAGGAATCGAGCTCCACCCCTCGGACAAAGGAGCAGTCAATATGAATTGTTATTGATAATGCAACATACTTCAAGAGATGTTAGATGGTATAGCCATCAGAACATTAATACAAATTGTAAAAATATATAATACATTTTTTGATCCTGTTTGGCGGTCCCCACACCTCGCTGTTATCCCTTATGAGACTTGACTAAAGAATCTGCCTTACCAAGACACAATAATTCCAGTAAGTCTCCGTACAGAATCCTGAACATAGATGTATTCCAGTTCCAGCCAAGAATATGACTTTACGGTACAAAAGGTATGAAATTCGGTTTCCCAATATTGATTTAAAAAGGAATTGTTTTTTTTTGTAGGCTAAGAAAGAATATAAAGAAATAAGAATTTGATGGCAAGTCAAGTCTTGACCTTGAAGGGTGAAAAGGGTCAAAATTCCGATTTATTAGGACATAGGAGGAGTGTGCGTAGCTGTCGGCCTCAAAGGTCTTGGTGCTACAGTGAGTAGTAAATAGTATCTGCAGGTTCAATAAATCAATAACCAAAAGATCCCGACTCCACCTCAAGTCATATAACTAATATCTGTAAACACCACTTACCAGGTCTGATCCTCCAATTCCGACATTAACAACATCAGTTATTCGTTTTGATGTGTAGGCAACCCATTGGCCATGAATAACTTGGTTTGAAAACTCCTTCATGTGATTTAAAACTCCGTTGACATCTGGTATAACATCTTTCCCGTCGATATGAATTGGGCTATTCGTACGGTTTCTAAGAGCTATGTGAAGAACAGCCCTGTCTTCGGTGAAGTTTATCTTATCACCTCTAAACATCGCTTCATGGCACCTTTCGATATCCCTGGCACGGGCCTGAAGAATTTTCTTTGTAAACCTTCTAACTTTCTTTAAAGTTTATAAAATATTAAGAGTAAACTTCGAGAAACTACTCGAAAAACTAACTTCCTAAACTAAGTTAACTTCCGAAACTAAAAATAGATTGGATCTATAGGGCATATTTTTCTTAAACTTTCACCATTCTAAAGCTATCAATGATCAGCTCACTCACATTACGTGAAGGAGAAAACACATAGGACAGAGTTTCCTCAGCTTTGAAATAGCCTTATCTGTTCTGCACTACCTATTTAACTGAAACTATCTTCTAGAGATTTATTCCTTCGATGCCATCTGTTGATACCTTCAAGTATAGATTGTTTAAATTGCTAAGGACTAGCAACCTACTGAGCACCCCATTAAAGGTGTGGTTCAGGAAAATTTAATAGTAATAAGAAAAGGTAAAATTGCTTCAAAGCACGGTTATGGCAAATAGCCGAAAATTCAGCTTTTCCCTCATTTCAACCGAAAAATGTACGGAATTTAACTTTCACTATCATAGTGGTATAGGTCAAAGGTGGTATCAACTTGCACGCGTTAAAATTGGCGGTGGAGAAAAAAACACCAACGCAATCAAGCGTTTGGCTCTTCTTGTTTTTTTTTTTTTTTTTTTAGTTTAAAAATAAGGCAAAATTAGTGAAATTTTCAT
This sequence comes from Artemia franciscana, assembly GCF_032884065.1. NCBI lineage: Eukaryota > Metazoa > Arthropoda > Branchiopoda > Anostraca > Artemiidae > Artemia > Artemia franciscana. The sequence goes on along the minus strand of NC_088879.1, from coordinate 7,053,019 downwards.
GACCGGTAAAATTCCTGTAGTTGTCAATTCCTGACAACTATTAAGTTGCCAAGTTATAAAAAACTTTCATGTGATTAAGAACTATTTTAACTTCTGGCATTACATCTTTCCCGTCGGTAATAATTGGGCTGTTTGAACGATTTCTAAGAGATATGAGGAGAATAGCTCCGTCTTCGGTGAAGCTGATCTTGTCCCCTCTGAAAGAGATGCTTCAACATTCCTGGTACGGGCCTACGATAATTAAATCAGCTAATGAAGTTTCTAAATTACTCCGAGAAAAAAAGTAAACTCGAAGTAGCTTTACTCTTTGTGAGTTAAGTATTCAGTTATCATACGAAAGTAAATAAAGTAGATCTATAGGGTCCACAGAGCCGGTTAAAGAGAGGATGAGGCAAGCTGCCCTGGGCTCTGTGGTTGGGGAGCAACAGTTGGAGGGCTGCCCAATTCGGTCAAATTTGTCACACGGTTCGGCATTTTTTGCTTATATTTGAGTCGGCAGGGACGCTCTAATTAATTTTTCCCCGGGCGCCACCAGCCCTTGGAATGGCTCTGAGAATATACAATTTTTAAGGTACCAAGGACACCAAAATGAAGATTTTGTTCGCCCCCTGGCTCCATCATCGGTCTATTCTTACTAGAAAAACAAAATTTTATATAATTTTTCTGTTGGTTGTAATGCACATAAAGATTGTTTTGATGCGTAAATCTTCACCATTTTAATTTTAAAATGTAAATTTTGAACGTAAATTTAAAACGTAAATTTTAACGTAAATCAAGGTATCTGAACATTTTGACGCATCTTTATTTTTTCTTACAAGGACGTGGGGTGAAAAATAACACGCATAAGGGGGCCCACCCTCTAATTACTTTTGATTCTTACTTGTGACACCAGAACTTACTATTTTCACTTGAATGAAACTACTTAAGAAAATATTTGAAGGGTGGTTTGATGCATCTAACACTTAGTAAAAAAAACAACAACAAAAATCAATAAAATATAAATAAAAATAAGATCATGCCATAAAAATATAAAATTGTGTATTTCTGTACGGAAAATCCGCTGGGTGATCCGTAGGAGACGTTCTGTACGAAAATCCGTAGGAGACGGAAAATCCGCTGGGTGAGTTCTTAGACATGCAGACGTTAACGATGTGGTTTTTGTTAAGATTATATTTTTTTGCAGGATATTTCATTTTTTAGTCAAACTGTCTAGATTTACGTTTGCTAATAGCTTTTTTGGGGTACCAGTAGGCTTAATAAATTGAAATGTTCTTAGCCACTATATAATTTTTCCCGTTGGTTCATTGAGACAAGATCCTTTTAATCAAACAGTTCGTGGTAATGAACTCTAAGGAGTGACTTGGCTCAATAGTAACCAAAACAATAAAAAATGGAATTTTGATACTAGTAGATACATCAAAAGAATTAGATTTTAATACTGATTTTAAATATATAAGTCTCATCAAGTTTAGTCTTATCCATCAAAAGTTAAGAGCCTGAGAATATCTTCCTTATTTTCAAAGCAAGGGGGAAACACCCCCTAAAAGTCATAGAATCCTAATGAAAATCACACCATCAGATTCAGCGTATCAGAAAACTCTACTGTAGAGGTTTCAAGAAGTTTTAGGTACTTTCAAAAGAGCTATTTATTCTAATTAAACCCATTGTGATTTCAGGGGTTATTCTTAAAGAACTGGAACACAATTCGAACTATGCTGTAAACAGCGATATATTTACGAGAGGCAAACCCCCTCATATACGTAACAATTTCTGATCGTTTTAAGTTTTAATGTTGCTCCTTACTTTCAGTTGAAAAAACTTGTTTTTTTATTTAATACTTCAAAGGACGGTCAATTGTGAAGGACAGAATCTTTCAGCCCCATTTCCCTTCGTTGTAGAATTAGAGTCCACTGTGTAGGCAGGGGCGGATCTAAAGCAAAATCTTGGGAGAGGCTCAATGTGACAAGGGCACCAATGAGGAAAATCTTGGAGTAGGGGGCAATCTGACAAAGGTGCCGGTAATTGATCGTACTGACAAATTTATACGAAAAACAAGAGTGAAAAAAGGGAAAGAGGGCACCAGATTTTTTTTTTTTGGGGGGGGGGGGGGTAATCTCACCCCCTGAATCTCTCAGTGTATGTAAGGGGGATACGTCTATTTTCTCTGTTTTTATGGACAAACGAAAACTTCATGATTGTTTGGTGTTTTTCTTTTGTTTATCAAAAGCAAAATGTTTTAGCCCGACTTTTTATGGAGGATGATAGGACGTCCATAGACAAAATTCTCTTACCCTCTTCAAAAGGTTCCTAAAATATTCTCTTCAAAAGGTTCCTAAAATATTTAACTTGATCCCCAGATATAAAAAAAAACATGTTGCCCTAACAAACTCCGTAGAACATTAGAACCCTTCTAATGATATCTTCTAACTGTTTACAATGTTTACGATGAGAAAGACTTGCTTGCCTTGAGGCTTCACATATAAATACTGCTTGCCTTTTTTGGTTTTGTAAAATCAATCAACTTCACATAAAACAGTTTTGATAAATTTGGGTGAGGGTAAAGTGGCAGGCTTATCTTTTACGATTGTAGTAAATTTTTGCTTAAAATTTACAATTTATGACGACTAAATTGTATCTAATTTAGTAATTTAGGTCATTCAAATTTTAGTTATCAATCATAACGACGGGAATTTAGTGGACATTACTCGAATTAAAACCCCTTTCCGTGATATTTCTGTTATTTTCATTTGAAATTTTGACGGCAAAATTGTATTTTTCTTCTTTGCCAGCGAACTGAGCGATTGGTTTATTGTCAAAAAGTTTCATGAAAACATAGATAGGATTTTCAGTATAGTCAAGTTTTGGTACCCTTGATGGTACTCCTTTATATCTATACCTAGACCTACAATAGCATTTGCTGGTTTCACAGGCTAAAGCCATTCAAAAGCAAGTTATTAACTTATTCCAGCTCTAAATGAGCACCTGGAGAAATCTGGGGAAGTTAAGCGTGAGGGATGTGGGAAAACACAGAATTGCAGGCCTCATCCCCCCATTGAATTTAAGGGCCGAGGAGCCTGTAGCTCTAGTTCTGTACAAAACCAGCAAACATCACTTTATACCTTTTCTATGTTCTTCAATAATCGGTTCTGGGGGTAATTTTATTGTAAGCCCTTAAATGGCTAAAAAAAAGCCCTTAGTAACTAAAAGTTTAAAATATGTTTCTATAAAGAAAAGAAACTGGCTGGTGGAGAAAAATTACCGCTTGTAGCAGATCCAGGATTGGTAACAAATGTTTTCAATAGTTTTAATAGTAAAATGGGTACTTGTATGATAAACACCCTAAAGTCTGTTTGTGGGAAAAGTGGTAGAAGGTGAGATGGCGAAAGAATGATGATATAGGGTTGTGGCCTTTTTGGCGTATCTTACGTAGCGGACCAAAATGCATTAAACTAAATAACTCTACGAATGGGGGGGGGCACCATATTCCCCTAATCTTTTGCTCTTGGTGCTAAAATTTTGCAAGTGCAATGCTGAAATAAATAGTAAATTTGCCAAATACAGACGGTTGATAATAGCAAATGCTTTACCAGCTGTAACAAATATATTTGCAAATAAATTGGTACTTTTATGTTATAGCGCTTATTTTCAGTTCTTTGGTAAATATTTCGATGTTCATATCACAGGATAAGTTCATGTTACTTGGCCTGTTTTATTTATTTATTGTCAAGTCTTTATTTGTTCTAACTTGAGTGTTCTTTTGCGTAAAAATATGATGTATTTCAAGGCACCCCCTTTAAAGTGCATTTTAAACTTGTTTGTTTGTATCTCCGTTAAGAAAAACCTACCCTTCCCCAGCGAAATAAAAATTACAGGATAGTTGACTTATGAATTATATGCCCGTGTTCAGTTCTTTGGTAAATATTTCGATGTTCATATTACAGTATAAGTTCATGTTACTTTCCTGTTTTATTTATTTATTGTCAAGTCTTTATTTGTTCTAACTAAAGGGTTCTTTTGAGGAAAAAAGGGCGTATTTCAAGGCACCCCTTTTAAAGTGGATTTTAAACTGTTTTTGTACACCCGTGAAAAAAAAACCTGCCCTTCCCTGACCAAAGCAAAATTACAGGGTAAATGACTTACGAATTAAATGAACATACCACTTCACGCTTCTTTTATGTTCTTTAAGAATATAATAATCGCTTCTCTTACAAATTCAAATTTAAGCCCTTTTTGAGCCCTTAAAAATGATCCAAAAATTTCTAGTTTTTGGGTATAGAAAAGGCTTAAACGTTGTTTCCAAACTTACTTTTTGAAAATAAATCCATTTTTAAAGTTAAATAGTCCACGAGGATTGATTTATCATGATTAAGTTCGATACAAAATTTAAAAAAAATTTATTTTTCTATCCACTATTTTTCGTCTGTCGGCTTTGACATTTTTGACATATTGGTGAAACGACAGTTAATAAAAAGAATAAGAGTAAGAGAATAACATAAAATGAGAAGAATAACAGAATAAGAAGAAAAGATGACAGGTTTGGTTTTAGTTTTCTTGTTCGTTATTCAACTTAATCTTGACAAATCAATGTTACCATTCACAACATATAAATTTACAATTAATAGTAAGCTTGAAACAATTGTTATAACCCGTTTTTATACCAAAAACATACACAATGATATTGTTATTTTCAAGGGTCCTAAAAGGGCTTAAAATTGAATTTGCAAGAAAAGCGATTATATTCAGAAAGAGCACATGAAATGGCATTTACTTATATGTTCACTTTCTTCATATTTACCAGTTCTTCATCCATTAACCCACTGAAAAACCGGTTTCTTCGTTAGTTTCTTTCAGCTTAGAGTAGAAAAACAAAGACAAGTGACAGAATAGACGGAAAATATATAATGTGGGCTATATATTTGCACATTAGGGTGGGGTAAAGTATTTGTGCTCTGTGAATTTAGGAAACAATTCTTACTTCATAATATGCAGAATAATTGTACCTAACCAACCTTGCGTGCACACCCTCTATAATTCATCCCCCTCCCTAATGTGCAAATATATAGTCCAAATTTGTTTCTAGATATTTCCAAAATATTTTGTGAAATTTCATTAATATTAGTAAGGAAGGAGATCCTACTTAGATAAAGAACGAAACATAGGCGCTATAACATACAAGTACCAGAAAATTTAATGGAGAAGACACTGTTATTTTTTTCGTACATTATGTCTCCCCTGTTATAAAGTTTAATCCAGAAATTGATATAAATGCAACTTACTAAATAATTGGGATGCTCTCTGCCTAATGTTTGCTTCACAAGAACTCGGAATCAGACTAGTACATTATAAGTCTGAACAAAACGAAAAAAACTCTTCCATTCAAACTCTTAACCTGGTTTTTCACAGACTCATTTTTTATTTCATGCTTTAATCTTCACAGCGATCTATTTTATGCAAAAGAATCTGTCTTCAACTTTTGTAATGCTTGTTACCAAGTTAACTGACTACATTTCAATTGTCACGATTTTAAACTAAGTAGGTTTATATTTTCTGGCCATACAAGCATGCGTTTGGGTATAATCCAAGGATTGACGCTGTTGAATGGGGAAAATGCTATGAAAACAATCTTCCTTCACGGAAACTTATTGTTGTTAAAACATTTTGACTGCAGTTCCACTATATTCTAGCCTTAAGCCCCCTATCGAGCAAAAAAGCGAAAATTATATATTCCTTTACATTCTGTCATGAGTCACTTTTATCTTGACCCTGTAACCGTAGATTGATATTAAATAAAAAAAAACAAGTTTTCTCTCAACTCTTTCTCTCAACTCTTCTTTTTAAAACAGTAAAAAAATTTAGCGTAAAGAGCGGGATGTTGGTGAGGAAGCAGCCCCTTTCATATACGAAGTAATTTCTGTTCGTTTTAAGTTTTAATTTTGCTCCTTACTTTCAGTTAAAAAAAACTTGTTTTTTTTTATTTAATTTCTGAACGTTTTTCAATCAATGCATGTTTTGATTTTGGGTCTCCGCAGAGGAATAATTAAAACGAAATTTGCATATTTATTAATTTTTTTTGCTAAATGACTTTCCTGAACTTAAATCTGATATTAAACCTAATGACTTAAACCTGAACAAAATGGCTATCTCAAAATTTTGATCCGTTGACCTTAGGAAAAAAATGAGCGTGGGAGGGGGCCTAGATGCCCTCCAATTTTTTTGGTCACTTAAAAAGGGCACTAGAACTTTTCATTTCCGTTAGAATGAGCCCTCTTGCGACATTCAAGGACCACTTGGTCGATACGATGACCCCTGGGAAAAAAAAACAAAAAAAAAAAAACAAATAAACACGCACCCGTGATTTGTCTTCTGGCAAATAATACAAAATTCCACATTTTTGTAGATAGGAGCTTGAAACTTCTACAGTAGGGTTCTCTGAGACGTTGAATCTCATGCTGTCATTTTCGTTAAGATCCTACGACTTTTAGGGGATGTTTCCCCCTATTTTCCTAAATAAGGCATATATTCTCAGGCTCGTAACTTTTGATGGGTAAGACTAAACTTGATGAGACTTATATATTTAAAATCAGCATTAAAATGCGATTCTTTTGATGTGGCTATTGATATCAAAATTCAATTTTTTAGAGTTTTGGTTACTATTGAGCCGGATCGCTCCTTACTATAGTTCGTTACTACGAACTGTTTGAAAACAAGGACGAAATAAAAAAAAAACAGAATAGCACATGAGAACTTTATCCCAATTCATTTGAGGACGACCTGTTTTTCCTTTGGCCCTGGCAAAACGGCCACCCATTGCTTTTTTTTTGCCTTGGGTGGTTGGCTTAAGAAGGCAATCTCCACAATCTGTCATCCTTTATCTACAAAACTCATCATAGTCATTTCGATTAGCCAAATTAAAATTGGCCTTTCTCTCACTCTAGCCTTAGAAAGCCGAACAGAACTTTATTTTGATCAGATTACTGTTTGAGACAGGGTCAGTCAGGGGGGTGTCCTAAGCAATTCGTATAATATCAGTAACATCATTCCTATGCTCCGTAGAATGTAACATTTATCTTGCCTGCTAGTCTGCCATTTATGATAAAAATAATAAGGGGTGCGTTTGTTTACTTGTCCAATGGGATTTTTACTAATCGAGGTTTAACCCCTAAAAGATAGCAACAAATACTTGTCTGGCCACGTGTCACTGAAAACGGCAAGATTAATTGCGGGAATAACAACATTGGTCACGTGTAATTATTGTTTTAATGCTATGTGAAGTTCTGACAAGGAAGAGGCTGGGACTTCGGGCCTGTTTCTAATTTTACAGGCAAGTACACCTTCAGCAATTATTTCAGAGCTGGTTAGCCTAATACAATTTGTGTGGCCAGAAGTTTAATTGTAAGATTTCAAATTGTGGTTGTCATTTGCCTTTTTAAGTCATTCCATTCAAGATGCTTTGGATATTTTTTATTGTGATAAATTGTCTTAATGCTCTGAGAAGGGAAAACTATTTCAATTGCATAGGATAGGAACATTTTGGTAGGCTAATTAATTCAAAGTCTTAAATTAGCCAGGGAAGTGTGTTTTCACTAAAAAACTCCAATTATATAGCCCTGTTTTTGGCCACCTTGAGCCAGTATCCAGTTCCTGATTGTCATTTACACTAAATTTCACTTTTTCTGTTACCTATATATGTTTGTACCAGTTTTACCATTGGGTAAAACTGGTACAAACAGTATTACTGGCTTTCATATAGAGTGAATATACCACTTGATGCCTTTTTTAATGCTGTTTACAAATATAATAATTGCTCCTACTGCAAATTCAGATTTAAGCTCTTTTTGACCTCTTAAAAATGAACTATATATGGGATCATTACAAATCTGTAATAGTTTAGAAACAAATTTGGGCTATATATTTGCACATCAGGGGGTGGGGGTAAATCATAGCATATATTAAATATGTAAACTAACCATTGCTGGAATTTTTTTTTTATGTGTGTGCTGTTGCACTGGTGATTTCTCTTCTCATTAAAATTTGATGTGCATAAACACATTAAAAAAAAACAGCAATGGTTAGTTAACATATATAATATATGCTATGCTATACCCCCACCCCCGATGTGCAAATATATAGCCCAAATTTGTTTCTAAACTATTACAGATTTGTAATGACCCCATTTATAGGTCATTTTGAAGAGGCCAAGAGGTGAAAAAGTGCTTAAATCTGAATTTGCAGTAGAAGCAATTATTATATTTGTAAAGAGCATAAAAAAGGCATCAAGTGGTACATTCACTTTATATGAAAGCCAGTAATACTGTTTGCACCAGTTTTACCCTCATTTCTTGTTAATATTACTAAGGGGTCAGAGTTAAGCACTAGAGAAGTCATTGTTAAATAACATGTGCTTATGTATATATAGCTTTTTGCTACTTATTCTTCTCTGGTTATATAATGCTTGATGTGGTATAAGCCAAGAGAAGGACCTGTAGACCTATAGAAGAAAACCTGTTAAAAAAAAGATGATTCTTTGTAATTTACATAATAATTATAGCTTTCTACATGCAGCCCTGCTCTACTTTAGCCCCAACCCTTCTAATATGGAAGCTGAAATTACATATTTTCTATTGATTCTGCCAATCTATCCCTCAACCCTAGTACCTGTTAATTGAGGCAACTGTGGCAAAATAAGAACTGGAAAAACAAGTAAAAGGTGGCAGAAAACATTGGAAATATATAATTTGGGCTATATATTTGCAAATTAGGCATGTTAGGGGTGAATTTCTTGTTGTTCATATTTTGATTTACAAATAAAGTGAATATACCACTTGATGCCTTTTTGTATGTTCTTTACAAATATAATAATTGCTTATTTTGCTAGTTCAAGTTTAAGCACTTTTTGACCTTACTTAACCTAACAAATTTTGGCAGTGAAAAACATACATTATTTTGTCAAAAATGACCAAAAACACATACCTTAATTGAAAATTTGGCATCAAAGAAGAAGAAATACAGCATAATATTGTAAAATTTATTAATCCAACTTAATTGTGGAAAATCAGTGCTCATAGATTATACAACATGTAAAAATGGATTAATAATGAAACAGTAAGTTTGAGACCAATGTTTTAAGCTTTTTTATACCCAAAAACTATTTGAGTATACTTTGGTCATTTTCAAGAGCTCAAAAACTTGTACTTGAAGCACTTATTATGTATGTAAAAAACATAAAAAGGCATCAAGGAGTATGTTCACTTTATTTGTAAATCAAACATATGAACAACAAAAAAATTACCAATTATTAGTGTAGCTGCACATTTTTCCCCTGGGTATGTAGGCTTAGTGGAAGGTCACTTATACCTGATCATGTCCCTACTGTTTTTACTTGGTTGAAAAAAATACAAAGAAAGTTCCTATTGAAAAGGAAAGAGATCAAAAGTGAGATTGAATTTGTCATAGCTTGGAGGTTTGCCCCTTCAGTCTGTTTAAAGAAAACAGATTCATAATTGAAGCTTTGTTCATTTCAATCTTAGGGATGATCTACATTTGTTACACTTAATTAAATGGTTGTAAAGGGATACTTTTATTTATTTGTCTTGTTTGTTTTCTACATAATTTTTTAAATCTTTAAATTGATATACATATCTTACAAATTAATTAGTCATATCATAGTTCCACTTGCAAGTTTTGACCTACTTTGTAACCCTGGTCTCAAAATTGCATATAAATTTATTGAAGCTAGGAAACATAGAACTCCTCTCTGTTTAAAAGAAAATGGATGGACATAAGTAGGTTTTTATACACTAAAGTCCTAGAGCCATGGAAATTAAAACAAAACAATGAAGATTAACTTTAAAATTCTGGACATGACATAAATATAACATTCACAAAGAAAAACCATTCACAAAATTTTACTTTTGTGCTCAGTTTTCAACCTGAGCAATTGCCCTAAATTTTTAAACCTTGCAAAACATTCACCAGCCAATTCTTATGACCTACACTGTTGTCTGTACATCAAAAATTCATTGAAAAGGAAGGACCACCTTACTGGCATTTCTTCCTTTGTACTTATATTTAATGGGTTTAAAAGAAAGCTCCTATGGCTAACTCAGAAGCCTAGTAAAGGACCAGGTAATCCTTTAGACAGGAAGTGCAATAGGAAGCTAGGGGCCAGTCATCCTATGCTTTTGCATGTCCTTCCTGCTTACTGACCCCAGATTTCTCTAGGTAACCTGTTAAGTTTGGGCCAATTCTGGCTGAACTTACAGAGTTACATCACTGACCTTCATCCCAAACCAAATAAACTGCTAATGCCAGAAATTAAACCTGTGCCCTTTGGATAAAGGATTCTCAACCTAGAGTGCCAGCCACTTAGGAAGGAACACAAATGTCACCAGAGAACAAAAATTATTTGGAAAAAAGAAAATATTGAAAAAAAAAACAACTCAAGTCATAGTTACTCATTGCTGTCCCACAAACAATATGTATTTCATTAAGACAAATAAATTTTTAAACAGGTATCAACAAAACTCCATCAGGGATTGTATTTACTTAAGGTACAATCAGCAATATTAATGCTTAGTTTTGTGATATTCTGGTCTTGAAATAATAAAAAAGAGAAATTATATGTTCTACTTGTTTTCCACAAGCCCATTTGAGAAAAATCATTTGTAACAACAATATACCCATGGTTGGCTCAGAATCTCTCTAAAATGCTTTAAACAGAAGGAATTTTAAAAACAATTATACTCATCAGCAAGAAAAATATTAGCATAACTCTCTAAACTTGGCACTTTTTAAGACAATTTTTAGCAAAGTAAATGCAAAACCTTAATGGTGACCTATGTCATCTAAAAAAAACCACTAAAATGTGTCAAATGAATTTTGATGTAAGATGCCTCAAATACTTTCAGTTGAATTGTGAAATGAAGGGCCAGGTATTCCTTTACATTTTATACAATATATAAAAAGAAACAGTTCAAATTTTTTCACAAAAGAAGAAGCTTGATTTAAAAAAATATATGTATTTTTAACAGAAAGCAACTGACATCAATGAAATCAAATAAAACAAAAATTCATGGGGAATAAATAATATAAGCCATATATTTAACCTATAATGAGGTGGCATAAAAGATTATTTCTAGAATTAGAAAAAAACAGTGTTATGGCTTAAAGTTCTGCTCAATCAACAGAAGTTGTCTAAGGCCAGAATATTTAAGAACTAAGGCCAGGGAAAAAGAAACTGATAACCAAAAAATAAGGCACCCAAAAATTTCAGGACCCTTTAGAGGGAAAAGAAGTAGAAGTAGGTACTTCAAAATACCTTCCTGGGACATACTTTAGCCTGTAGACACATCCCTGAAAGTTTCATTTTCCTAGCCTAACCTCTTTCAAAGATAGCCAAAAGTAGCTAAAGTAAAATTTTACCCCTACTTTATCTTAAAAATCCAGTTTAAATAGCAATCTCAACAAATATAGACTATATAAAAGGCTATAGGTATTGGCCTAATCATTCTAATTTTTTTTCAACTAAAAATTATAGGATGGTTTACAAACTAGGCCTGTTTGATATAATAACATTTGACTAACTCACCAATGTGATAGCTGCCTCCCTAAGAATCAACCTTTTTAATAACAAAAAAACTTTTCTTCTGACTCCTTATGAAGCTTAGCCTATGCAAGACAGGCCTAGAACACCAAAAACCCTTTAGATAGGCTACTAAGGAATATGCATACTATTACTTACAGGTCACTGAAAAGCTAAGATTATTTCTATTATTTACAGTTTCCTTGTCTTTTCTCTAGACTTAACGATTTCACATGTTTATCCATTTAAAAAAATATATAGCATTGACGTCACAATCCTCAAATAATCTTTTTATTTGGGGGTTATAAAGTGCCAGCCCACGGACAAGTAATCTTGAGCGTTTGTGGGGATAATCCGACTAACCTCTGACGTCATATGTGTCTAAAGAAACGCTTGGATTAATCAGATTAATAATCGGACAAGTAAAGAAACGCACCCAAGGTTAGCTGTCTTACAATCATTTGAATAACCTGTTAATTTGTGGGCTATTTTATGACTAAACATAACATTGCTTATAGCATGATTCCTGTAGCTAAAAAATTGCATTAGTCTATAAGAGTTACAGCTTTATCTTCTAACACAAAATTTGGGCATACTGTGTATCCCCATCTCTACCAACCTTGCCATTAAAATCTCTCAATGAACATAGCATAACAAGGAAGGCAAAGTTCATGTACTAAATCACTTTTCAAGGATTTTAAAAAAGGGCTAGCAACCCTGATGGTTTTTTTTCTCAAGCACTGTCTTTACTGAAGCTAATCTTATTGCCTTTCTTAACGGGGCGTTTTTAACATTCCTGACACGGACTAAGAATAGTCCCCCTATCGTGCAAATATATAGCCAAAATTATATATTCCTTTACATTTTGTCATGAGTCACTTTTATTTCGACCCTGTACCCGTAAACTGAATGAACAGTGACGAAATGAAGAAACAGAAAAGCACATGAGAAATTTATCCCAATTCATTTGAGGACGACCTGTTTTTCGTTTGACCTTGGGTAGTTGGCCGAAAAAGGCCATCTCCCACAATCTGTCATCCTTTATCTATAAAACTCATCATAGTCATCTCAATTGGCCAATTTAAAATTGGCCTTTCTCTCATTCTAGCCTTAGAAAGCCGAACAGAACTTTATTTTGATCAGATTACTGTTTGAGACAGGGTCAGTCAGGGGGGTGTCCTAAGCAATTCGTATAATATCAGTAACATCATTCCTATACTCCGTAGAATGTAACATTTGTCTTGCCTAATAGTCTTCCATTTATGATAAAATAATCAATAAGGTTAGCTGTCTTGTAATCATTTGTTTATCATGTTAACTTGTGGGCTATTTTATTTCTAAACATAATATTGCTTATAGCTAGATTCTTATAGCTAAAAAATTGCATTAGTCTATAAGAGTTACGACTTTATCTTCTAACACGAAATGGGGATACTCTGTATCCCCATCTCTACCAACCTTGACATTAAAATCCACTAGTGAACGTAGCATAACACGGACGGTAAAGTTCATGTACTAAGTCACTTTTCAAGGATTTTAAAAAAGGGCCTGATGTGTAGCAACCCTAACAACCCAAGAATAGTTACATCATTTATTACATTATCTAAAACCCTAAGATTTAAATGCGAGTAAATTTACTTTAAGTCAGTTAAATTAAGAGTTAGTGAAACTGAAAAAAATGTAGATCTAGGGTATAGGGTATAGTTTTTTAGAGTACCAAGGACATCAAAATAAAAACATTGCTCGCCACTCTGGCCTTTACAATTTTTTACAATTTTTAATTTTGACTGTTATGCACATATAAACATTATTTTTGCTGCGTAAATCCTCTTCATTGTAATTTTGAATTCTAATCGAGCTGCTTCTAAACTTTGACGTGCTGTCATATTTGCTTTCATGACTTGGGGTGAAAAGGAACATGGGTTAGGCGGCCCTCCAAATATTTCTGATTCTTGCTCATGGGACTGAGCACTTACTATTTTTATTCGAATGAAACCCATTCAGAAAATCTGAAACTAGTGGTTTTATGCAAGTCGTCCCTAGTAAAGTCATCCCTAGTCTACGTTCATTTCAGGGTCTGTTTGATATCAGTTTATGATGATAAAAATGATTACTTACTCTCTAGAACAAAAAAAATTTAAATTTGTAATACATGGGTTCTTCTGTCATCCATAAAAAAAATGATTCCATTAAGGAATAAATAAAGAGTAAAGAAAATTAAATTGGGCTGAAATAACTAAAAAAAATTAAAAGGAAATAGTAATATATAAAACTAAATAGGAAAAAAGAAAGAAATAAAAAGGAAATAAAATGAAAAAGAAATGAATACAAGTTAAAAAAGAAATAAATAAATAAATGGTTATTCTGTCCATAAAATGATTTGTTTCCTAAAAAAAAAAGTACTAAATTTGTAATAGGTAGGATGTGCTTGTCGTCCTAAATAAATCGCTTTACTTAACTTTGTTGGAGTTTAGTAACACAAAGTTATAAACCAAGGAAATTTTAAAAACTTCTAAATTTCCATGCTCTTTGGATGGTACAAAGCCTCTTCATTAATTTTCTAACCCGAATATTATCAAAGAATCTATTTTATCATAAAAAGTTGAAATAAATTGTAAGCTCAGTTTTATCCGTAAAAGTTCTGCCCAGCATGAAGAAATATGAAAACCCAACTATTTTTAAATAATTCCCTATCTTGCTGATTGTTTAGTTACTTGAAGCCCTTCAAAATGAAGTTTTTCCTAATGAGCACTTCATAAGTCAATTTGGATACTCGTACTTCTTCAGTAGATTCTAGCGTCAAAAGCCTTAAATTAAAAAAAAAAAAAAAAATAATCAATAAAATTTCGAACTCGGAATTTCATAAGAATCAATGCTCTGAAATGACGGGAAATTGCCACTGAATAAGTTTTAGAGTTATATAAGTGTATTATTAAACAGAACCAAGTTATAAAATGAAAAGTTTTTTAACATACAAATTTTTTTTGCCACTTCCCGCATGTGGCAAAAAAAGTCTGTCGACTAGAAAGTTTCTTCGGGGTGGCCCAGATAAGAGTTAAGGGTTAAAATTACTCTATTCTTTTAATTTTACTTAACGCCCAAATTTCTTACCCGTTAACTCTTAATACCCTGCAAAAACGAAAAAACCATATAACTGAAAGCAAAAAGCTATAATGTGTGGAAAAGCGTGAATTTTCCTGAGAGAATTCTTTCATGTGGGGCCTCCAGAGGAGCCCAGCACTGGTGTAGGGCAGTCTGATTAAGCAGAAATAAGTAGTACAAGCAGCGAAAAACGCTGAACGCAATAAAGAAAATTGAAACCAAAACTGACTCGAGGTCAGCGCAACTCCCATTCCGCACTTACTTCGTGGTGCTAGATTATTCCCAGAAGGATCATTCGAGCGAGCCATAAAATGATAGTACCTTTTTGAGCAGCGTTAGTTATTATTAAATAAAAAAACAAGTTTTTTTAACTGAAAGTAAGGAGCGACATTAAAACTTAAAACGAGAAATTACTTCGTATATGAAAGGGGCTGCTTCCTCATCGACGCCCCGCTCTTTACGCTAAAGTTTGACTCTTTCTCTCAATTCTTCATTTTAAAACAGAAAAAAATTGGATCGAATGCTTTGATTGGTTGAATTGAAATTGTAAAATTTAACTGATATGGTTGATTGAAAAATTTATCAAATTGTTTTTTTTTTCATTCCACAAAGAGAGACAAAATTACAACTAGCCCTAGCGTCCAATGTCATAGAATACGGTTTTTTAAGGTCCAAACTCAAGCGAACTCATTAATTTGCATAAAAAAGAATGAAAAGAAATGAAATTAACTTCACGTTAGTTAACGCAAAGTAGTAACATAGCTACGTTTCGTTAATTTCGGTAATTAATGAAAATCACTATAACATCATTGTTTACCCCACAAGACGAAAATAAACATTTGATTTGCTTAATAGCCAGGCATCCTGTAAATTTTTAGAATCATTATCAAGCGATTTCCTATGTTTACAACAGATGTTTACAACAGATGGTGCTTATAGTTTACAACAGATGTTGCTGATTTAACTTAAAGTCAGGTAAATGACATATTATGATTTCCAAACAGTTCGTGGTAACGAGCTGTAGTAAGGAGTGACCCGGCTCAATAGTAACCGAAACTCTAAAAAACGGAATTTTTATGACAACACTTACGTCAAAAGAATTGCATTTTAATGCTGGTTCTAAATATATACGTTTTATTAAGTTTAGATTTACCCATCAATAGTTTTGAGCCTGAGAAAATTAGCCTTATTTTAGAAAATAGGAGGATATACCCATTAAAAGTCGTAGAATCTTAACAAAAATCACACCATCAGATTCAGCGTATCAGAGAACCTTATAGTAGAAGTTACAGGTTCCTAGCAAGAGCTAAGAGCTCATATGGTACTTGTGACGAGGCAAGAAGAGCTAAGAGCCAGGAGTTCACAGACTTTATCAAGTCAATTTGTTCAACTCCCTGACACGCCTACCAATTTTCATCGTCCTAGCACGTCCAGAAGCACCAAACTCGCCAAATCACTGAACCCCTCCCCCAAACTCCCCCAAAGGGAGTGAATCCGGTACGGTTACGTCAATCATGCATCAAGGACATTACCTTATTCTACCACCAAGCTTCAGCCCGATTCCTCCACTCAAAGTGTTTCCCAAGATTTCCCCTTCCAACTCCCGCCAATGTCAAAAAATATGGTCGGGATTTGAAATAAGAGCTCTGAGTCATGAATTCCTTCTAAATATCAAATTTCATTAAGATCCGATCACCTATTCGTAAAATAAAAATACCTCAATTTTCACGTTTTCCAAGAATTCCGGTTTCCCCCTCCAACTCCCCCCAATGTCACAGGATCTGGTCGGAATTTTCAAATATATCTAAATATAAATCTAAAAATCAAATTTCATTAAGATCTGGTCCCCCTTTCGTAAGTTACAAATTCCTCTTTTTTCTAAATTACCCCCCCCCCCAACTCCACCAAAGAGAGATGATCCGGTCGGTTATGTCAGTCACGTATCTTAGACAGGTTTGTAATCTTCCCATCCAGTTTCATCCTGATCTCTCCGCTTTAAGTATTTTCTAAGATTTCCGCCCCCCCCCAATTATGCTGGATCCAGTTGGAATTTAAAATAAGAGATCTGAGTCACAAGGTCCTTCTAAATATGAAGTTTCATGAAGGCCCGATCACTCCTTCGTAAGTTAAAAATATGTCATTTTTCTAATTTTTCAGAATTAATCCCCCCCCCATTAGAGCGGATCCGTTCCAATTATGTAAATCACGTATCTAAGATTTCTGCTTATTTTTCCCACCAAGTTTCATCCCGTTCCCTCCAATCTAAGCGTTTTCCATTATTTTAGGTTCCCCCACCCAAATTCCCCCCAATGTCACCAGATCTGGCCGGGATTTAAAATAAGAGCTTTGAGTCACGATATCCTTCTAAATATCAGCTTTCATTGAGATCCCCTCACCCGTTCGTAATTTAAAAATACCTCATTTTTTCTGATTTTCAGAATTACAGAATTACCCCCCAGATTGCCAAATCGGGAAAACGACTATTTCTAATTTAATCTGGTCCGGTCTCTGATATGCCTACCAAATTTCATCGTTATAGCTTACCTGGAAGTGCCTAAAGTTGCAAATTCGAGACCGACAGAATTTGCAATTGCTATATGTCACTTGGCTAATACCAAGTGCCATTAAAAAGTGGAATTTTGCATTTTTTGCCACAAGACAGATCACGAATACTTGTTTATTTGTTTTTGCCCCAGAGTCCTCGTGGGAGGGGCTGCAAGGTACAAACTTTGACCAGTGTTTACATATAGTAATGATTATTGGGAAGTGAACAGACGCTTTCAGGAATTTTTTTTGGTTGGGGAGAAGGGTTTGAGGGGAGTGGGTTATGCGGGAGGGGGGAGATTTCCACGGAGGAATTTGGAAGAAAATTTCTATGAAGGGGGTGCAAGATTTTTTGGCATTTTTAAAAAGAGCAATTGAAAAATAAATGTGACAACAATTTTTCAACTGAAAGTAAGGAGCAGCATTAAAACTTAAAACGAACAGAAATTATTACGCATATGAGGGGTTCACCTCCTCCTAATACCTGGATCTTTACGCCAAAGTAATTTTATTAACTTCAGCTATTTATTCTTCGGCCTTTGTGATTCAGGGGTCATTCTTAAGGAATTGGAACAAAATTTAAGCTTTAGTGTAAAGAGCGAGGTACTAATGAAGGGGTGAATTCTCTCATGCATGTAATAAAAACATACGAATATAGAATTTTGTTACGTAAGTTAATTCGTAAGTTAAGTACATTTTTACTAATAAAAACGTTTGTAAAAAAATAAAAGTTCTAGTTGCCTTTTCAAACAATCAAAAAATTGGAGGGTAACTAGTAAATGAAAAAAAGTAGGGTAAATAAAAAAAACAAGTTTTTTAAACTGAAAGTAAGGAGCAATATTAAAACTTAAAATGGACAAAAATTACTCCGTATATGAAGGGGACTGTTCCCTCCTCAACGCCCCGCTCTTTACACTAAAGTTTTTACTGTTTTAAAAAGTAGCTTTGAGAGAAAGAGTAAAATTTTAGAACCTTTAATCTCTGATATATTATCCAGCTTCAAAAAAAAACTTTTCCAAAAAAGACAAAATCATTTGCTAGAATATGCAGATCTATTTCAACACTTTCTCTGGATATAGCTCTAGGCTATATGCTAAGACTATATGCTATATTCTAGGCTATACTGTTTGACTATATGCATATCTTTTATTTGTGTTCATTCGACTTTTATGTTCACCCGCGAATGTGATTCTTTTAAATTTCTGTATTGTGATATACATACTTGTTATATTTGAGCGAAGTTAATTATATATAAGAATTTTTAATATAAAAAATATTAATGATAACTTTTTTTTCTTTTTTCTTTTTTTTCTTTTGTACAAGCGTTATCTTTGAGTTAAAGAGACACACTAGATGGTAACTTAACACTTTTCTATTAATTCTTTCGTAAAGTGTATACGGTGCTCCTTAATCTTTTTAGGGGGGGGGTAACTTTAACGCAGATTTTCGTTATTTTTATAGTTGGTAAAAAAAATATTTGAGGGCTTTTTTTCTGCAATATTTTCGACTGTTTTTTTAAACAATTAAAAAATTCAACGTTGGATCGAATCCAACGTTGGATTCAATTTCCCAAGACCAGTGAAAATGAGCCATATAGCACCGTAAAGGCAAAGCACCGTAAAGGCAAAGGCGTGATAGATCTACGAAATCCCTAAGTTTCAGCTGGGGGGGGGCTGAAAAGCTTGATTTTCAATTTCACTATAGTGCTAATTGAGGTGATCGGCCGCTACGAGTGGGCCGGAAGTTGCAATTATAAATGATCAAAGAGGGAGAAAGGGTGAAACTTTGAACAGAGTAGGGTTGTAAGCCCTTGTATACTTCACGCAGTCAGGATTTGACTGGCTTCGAAGATAGCTTGACGCCCCGGGTATTATTTTAAACATGACTATTTTGGTTAGAATTCCCTAACTTGCCTAAGGCGTGATATATACTTTCAGAACTGTGAGACTGTACTACTTCCAATATGAGAAACTGCAAGTCTAAGACCCAAATAATTTTAGTTCGTAAATGTTCCTGGGAGAGGGGAGGGTGGATTGTACTGTATTTTGGATATAAAATTAAACTGTGTGATTTGTAGTCTTGCTAATTAATGGCTCTACTTTTAGAGAATACTCAAACAAACTTACAACAGATTTATTTTCAAAAATGTCTACAAAAAGTAGACGGAATTGATTCTTGTTCTTGTGAAGCAAACACTAAGGTTGATTTTAATTTAATTTGTAGCATTTCAAATCTGTTTCTATCCATCTATGAAAAGGTTCCTGATTTAAGCTCCAAGCAATCTATATTGCTATATCCAGTGATTGTGTTTAAGTAGCGACATCTATAACTCTAATCACTTGATACAAGCAATTAATAGATCATGAGTGGGTGCGGCTCAAATTACCTGAAACAAAAAGAAAATAAAAACCTTGAAACCCGAAAAACTCTAGCAAACGAATTATTGATCTGAGCAGATTGACGTGAAGTCAGGTTACAATTAAAGGGTCCAAAGGCCCGAGCGAGATGAGGCGGACAAAAAAAAACCTTTGACGGCGGTGTGGTAGTGGGATTTTTGGGCACTGAGAGGTATAAACAACTTCGGGGCAAAATACCTCTTTTCGCGACCTTTTCAATTTAGGGGAAAATTGTTGCTAGAACTTCCTTCACTTACAGTTATTGTTTTCTATTTCTTGAAAAAAGACTGTAATTTATCCTCTCTTCTGAACTGAAATATAAATTTAAAACTTTTTTACTTCTATTTGTTTAAAATTTCTATTTGTTTGATTTTAAGAGTTGATTTCAGTTTAACTGCATCCTAGCCTCTTCTCCCGCTTATGCCTGGATATAGTCCTAGGTTGGACAATAGAAACACACTGATCTCATTGGTTTACATTATTGTGTGTGCTTATTTATCTTTAACTGTGCCAATTTGAAAAATAACACAACAAACTTTGGCATATAGCCTAAAGCCATATCCAAAGAAAGGGTTGGGGGAAGGGGGGGGGGTGGATGAAGTTAATCTGAAATTTACTTAAAAAAATTTACAATCGAATAAAAATTTTGTAAAGCCAAATTGATAAAATGTTAAAAATCTAAATAAGAATAATGGTTAGTCCAGAAGAAGGAATATTATACGTCGAATCTTAAAATTACAATCAAAAGCAACTCACAGGAAGTGTGAAGAAACATGGCAATAAATTAAATATATCACAGTAAAAATCACAATACCTTTTCACAATAACTCATAAATACCTAATATAAATCACAATAGTTGTAGAAATCCAAAAAACAAGTGCTTACTGAAAACGCAACAAAAATTAGGAGGAGAAAATAAATAATTGATTGAAAATGATAAATTCATATTAAGGGCCTATTTAGTCTTTCAACTGTCATAAAATCAGTAAATTTTAGTATATAATTTTAGCTAAGTAAGATATTTTTGGTAAAGGTTTAGTATTTTTTTGCGTTTTTGATTAAAGTAAAGAGCGAATATGAAACCTGAAATAGATAAAAATCGGATGAAAAAACTAATGTAGCCAAAAAATTCATGGATTTTTAACTTTTTCTGAATGTCACTTTTTCGACGATGATTGTCTAATGTTACAATGAGAAGATGTAAAGAGGTAAATTATACAAAAAGTTCACTCTTTGCGAGCTGCGTAACGAAAATACAGGTACTCGTAGTATACACGTAAAACCCTTACCGGAGGCTTTTTGTGTTTTGATGTTTTAGTTCATTGGGTTTACAGTTTCTTGAACAATTTGAATTTATCAAGATCTCTGTGTGTACATTATATTTTGACTATCCTGTTAGGGTGCATCTATGGAAAAGTGTCGCTACTGTCACTGCTACAAAAAACGAAACCTCTTGCCTTTTAGTCAATGCATAAGTTAAGATGCAATGTATTCTGAAGTGCTGCTTCAGAAAAGTGCCGGTACTGTCACTGCTAAAAAAAACGAAACCTCTTGCCTTTTAGTCAATGCATAAGTTAAGATGCAATGTATTCTGAAGTGCTGCTTCAGAAAAGTGCCGGTACTGTCACTGCTAAAAAAACGAAACCTCTTGCCTTTTAGTCAATGCATAAGTTAAGATGCAATGTATTCTGAAGTGCTGCTTCAGAAAAGTGCCGGTACTGTCACTGCTAAAAAAAACGAAACCTCTTGCCTTTTAGTCAATGCATAAGTTAAGATGCAATGTATTTTGAAGTGCTGCTTCAGAAAAGTGCCGGTACTGTCACTGCTACAGACAATTTGAAACCGCTTCACTTCTTAGAAAAGATAAGATATTTATGTACAAAATAATTCTTATCACTAGCCCCGAAGGGTGAATTTGCATTTCTTAGTTAATGTGTTCATAAGTTGTAGTTATTTTCAATTCAAATTTAATTTTAACTCATTAACTAATTCACAAGTTAAGGTGCAATGCATTCTGAAGTGCCGCTACAGAAAAATGCCAGTAGGGTCACTACTACATACATTCCGAAACCTCTTGCCTTCTATAGGATGAGATATTTATGTACAAAGATTCTTATCACTAGCCCCTAAGAGTGAATTTACATTTCTTAGCTAATGTGTTCATAAATTCTAGTTATTTTCGATTCAAAATTTAATTGTAATTCTTAGACTAATTAATAAGTTAAGGTACAATGAAGTGCTGCTGCAGAATTGTGTCGGTACTTTCACTGCTACAGACAGTCCGAAACCTCTTACCTCCTTAGTTAATGTGTTAATACTACTAACAATTCACCGCAGTATCAAGCCGCCTGAGGCCAACAAGCTACGCACGCTTCTCCATCCCAATGTATTCAAAGCCTCCCTCTTTACACGCTCCCTGGAAGTTTCCATTCCCTTAAATTTTTCTTTATGACATCCTCCCACCCCAACGTGGACAACCTGCTTTCTGTTTAGCCCTAGACGGTTGGCCGAAAAGGAGAATCTTTGGCCATCTTTAATCCTTCATCCGCAGAACGTGCCTAAGCCATCTCAATCTTTCTTTCACTATAACCCTAGAAAGTGGGATTGAACCGCAATTTTCGCACAGCCTACTGTTTGAAATGCGGTCAGTCAGCCGAGTACCGAGAACAATTCGTAGGCAATTTCTCTGGCAATTTTTACCAAATCTTCATCCGCCTTTCACAACATGCTTCAGAACAATATTTGTGCAATGTCATCACGTTATCATCCAATATTCTAATCTTGGTTTACAGACTTATCTTCCTCTTCTTCCAAACTTACTACATTCAGGCTATTGAGTCGGCCATTGAGCCGACTCAATATACCCCGGCTATTGAGCCGGGTCGCTCCTTACTATAGTTCGATACCACGAACTGTTTGATATCGCTCCTTGCTTTCAGTTTAAAAACTTTTTTTTCTTATTTAATTTATGAACCTTTTTGAATTAATTCATGTTTTGACTTTGGCTGCTCTGGACATGAATAATTAAAACGAAATTTGCATATTGATTTTTCTTTCGCTAAATGGCTTTCTCATAGTTTTGATCGAACGATTCTGAGAAAAAGGAAGCGGGGGAGGAGGCCTAGTTACCCTCCAATTTTTTGGTTGCTTAAAAAAGCAATTAGAACTTTTAATTTTTTACGAACGTGTTTATTAGTAAAAAATATACGTAACTTACGAATTAACTTGCGTAACGAACTTCTATGTTCGTATGTTTTTACTGCGTATAAGAGGGGGATCGCCCCCTCGTCAATACATCGCTCTTTGTAGTAAAGCTTAAATTTTGTCCCAATCCCTTAAGAATGACCCCTGAATCACAAAGGCCGTAGAATAAATAGTTGAAATTATTAAAAATACTTGAGCGTAAAGAGCGAGGTATTGGGAGGAGGTAACTCCTCGTATGCGTAATAATTTTTGTTCGTTTTAAGTTTTAATGCTGATCCTTACTTTCAGTTAAAAAAAAACTTTTTCATTTTTTTAATGCTAGAATATCCCTGCGCCCCCTTTATGGAAATTCTCTTCCCCCATGGATAGTTCCCTCCACATAACCTCCTCCCCTCCACCACCCAAAAAAAGTCCCCCTGAAAACGTCTGTACACTTTCCAATAAACATTACTATACGTAAACTCTGGTCAAAGGTTGAAACTTGCATGCCCTCCCATGGGAATTGTAGGGGAGTAAGTCCTTCCCAAAACGTAGTTATTAGGTTTTTCTTTAACTGGCGTTTTGAGTGGGTTACGCGAAGCAAACAACTTTTTCCTTTTGTCTACGATTTGACCATTTTTACTCAGCACAGCAACAACAAGATATTCAGAGAGGACGTGAAACTTTTTTTTACCAGTACCAAGTGTTGGTAACAAACATCCTCTGTAAAATAATGTTTGTTGTTGTTTAGTTGACGTTTGAGCGAATCAACCACTCACATGTTCTTAGTTAGATGCTTAGTTTCCTACGCCAATCAATTATGACATTTGACTTCCGTGTTCATAAATTCGTGTTGTTCTCCACTGCGTTCAAAGCTATGACCTATGAGCTTTATCTTGATTTTTCCCACTTCGTATCTGATTCAGGATTTTCATGGAGTAAGTTTGCGCGCGATGTTGGTCTTTGCTTTGATGTCATTTGAATTTTCATTGTACGGTTCAAAAGTTGTACGATATACTCAGTGTCATCTTTTGACCCTAAAAAAGAGCTATTAAAAATTTAATCTCCTGACTGTCATTACGCTCTCTTGCGCCATTTCCTGGAGCACTGGATCTCAGTTATGTAGCTAGCAAAATCCATTGATGAACTTAGGGTTGAAAGAGCTCAGAAGGCTGAATTTTTCCACACCTAAAGTTTTTCCCTTCTCATAGATAATCAGTAGCATTCAAAATCTTCAACTCCGTAGACAATGTGTTGATATAATTAATGTGTTCCTGAAGAGGAATAATATACTCATGAATATTGATTATATCGATGCTCATCTGCTTCTGTCATTCAAACTGCCTTCCTCCTTTTAAACTTTATGCTACAAAAGTAAGAAAAAAAGGGCTAAATCCACTGTTACTGAATAGCATGATATCTTGCATTCTTAATACGAAGAAGCTAGCATTGAAACATTTACGCACTATTTGGTAGGCAATGTGTATTTTATGTGGATCGACATCGCTGTTTCATAGTATTTAATTAATTTTTTCATCATAATTAATTATTTTATTCATACAGTGTAGCACCAATGTAACGTTATAATTTTAGTTCTTACCAGAGTGTCAATGGCCCAGATCTTTCCCCAATCGGAAGCGGATTTAGTCAAGAATCCCAACTAATTCCTCGTGAACATCATGTGGAAGTCACTGTTGGTTTTGCTGTAGGTTATGCAATCTATAAAAAAAGTCCTATTTAACATATGGAACATATTATTCAACATATCAAAACACACTGTTCCCATATTTTTTTTACGGAGAGAAAGATTTACAGACGTCTTCAGGAGGATCTTTCCATGGAGGAATTTGTCATGGGGGAAGAGAGTTTCAATGAAGGGGTACAGGACTTTCTACCATTATTTAAAAAAACAATGACAAAATAAGTATGAATAGTTTTTTCCAACTGAAAGTAAGGAGCAGCATTAAAACTTAAAACGAACAGAAATTATTACGCACATGAGGTGTTTACCTCCTCGAAATGCCACGCTCCTTACGCTAAAGTATTTTTAGTAATTTCAACTATTTATTCTACGGCCTTTGTGATTCAGGGGTCATTCTTAAGGAATTGGGACAAAATTCAAGTTTTAGTGTAAACAGCGAGGTATTGACGAGGAGGTAAGCCCCCTCATATACATACTAAAACATACGAAAATAAAAGTTCGTTACCTTAGTTAATTCGTAAGTTACGTGTATTTTTTACTATGGAAAAGGTTCGTAAGAAATTAAAAGTTCTAGTTGCCTTTTTAAGTAACCAAAAAATCGGAGGGCAACTAGGCCTCCTCCCCGACTCCTTTTTTCTCAAAATCTTCCGATTAAAATTATGGGAAAGTCATTTAGCCAAAAAAATAATATGCAAATTTTGTTTTAATTATTTCTGTGTGGAGAGCCAAAATCAAAACATGCATCAATTCAAAAACGCTCAGAAAGTAAATTAAAAAGAAATAAGATTTTTAACTGAAAGTAAGGATTGACATTAAAACTTAAAACGAACAGAAATTACTCCGTATGTGAAAGGGCCTTTTCCTCCTCAACGTCTCGATCTTTACGCTAAAGTTTGACTTTTTTGACGCTATAGCTTTGAAAGTTTTTTTTTTACTGTATTGTATACAGGTTTTTCATTGAAAATACCGATCCAAGAAAAGTGTTCTTAGACATCTGGAGTGGAGAAAATATCTAGCAAGCAAACTTTTTCTCTAACCGCTTCCCCTCCCCTGCCAAAAAAATAATGGTGCTACTACCCATACCTTTGTCTATAAGTTATTCAAGCTATAAAGATAAATTAGTTTTTGGCCATTGGAATTAATAAAAATGAAGATTTGTCTTCTAAAATCATAAATTTCAAGCATTGTGTTTGGTAGAGACTTTAATAACGGGGTATGGAGAGTCTATAAAGCCCTAAAAACTGTAATTAAAAAATTTGTATTTCTACAGAAAATATTTCACCAGTGTTGATCGTGCAACAAAAAATGTGGCATTGCTGGGAGAGCTTTGCAATGCCTTTCAGTCCATCTTTTTTATGTCTTTTATATAACCTATTATGTTTATGTATTATTGCTTACATAAATTAATATTTAAATTATTTACAAATAGCAAAGTATAAAACAGATAAACATACAAAAATGTATGAAAATTTTACATATATTATCTAAATACTATATACATATATTTGTGTTGGCATCTTCTAATTCAAGCATGTTTTTACGTAATTTTCTTGCAATGAAACTTTGTAGCTGAGACTTTAACTCATTTCATGGGTAAATTTAGAATTTAAAGAAGTGCTCAATTTGAAGGATTTCTTAATGCAAGAAATAAAGTGATAAAGGAAATAAGGATAGTACAAACAGTAAATGTATAAAATAATTGAATACATGTATGTTGTTGCAATAAATGTAACAACAAACACTAACGGTTAGTAAAATTAATCAATTATATTAATTATAATTACAATTATTATTACATATAATTACATTATATATATATATATATATATATATATATATATATATATATATATATATATATATATATATATATATATATATATATATATATATATATATATACACTACATATATATTATTTCTATATAATTTAGATTTATTATTTTATATATTATATATAATATATATAATTATTAATAATAAAAATATATTAATTAATAATTATAGTTTAAATTAACAATAAATCTATGATCCACTCTTGAAAACATACTGTGTCAAGTAAAAATCATCTAAAAGCACAAATAAGTAAACATTATGACACGTTTGTGCCGCGAGAACTTTGAGGTTTTAAACAACGAGAAATTATTCTGTTTGGGAGGGCGAGCTGTTTCAGGAGTCGTTTTAAAGAATTAGGACAAAAAATCGAACTTATCAACGAGACACTGTGACAACGTGCGACATACGTGGGTGCCGCATATTAAATCACTCATATGCTTGTTCTCATAATTATTTTCTTAACGAATAAATTCTTGATTTAGGTGAACAGCACAATCATATCATCTTATTTGATGATCAATTTGTAAATAGATCAATTTGAATAATATACAAATTTATTGACAAGAACTCAGAAACTAATTACCATAATAGCACAAGAGATATAAATAATGTAAAGTATATGGGAAAATGAGGGGAAAAAATTAAAATCATGATATCCTTTGTGAGTGCGAAACAATAATGTAAAGTGTGAGTGTGAGTAGCTAATAGCTTTTTTGGAGTACCATTAAATATAAAAATTGAAATTTTCTCATTGAAGCAAGGTCCTTTTTATCAAACAGTTCATGGTACCAAACTGTAAGGAGCAACCTGGCTCAATAGTAACCGAAACACTAAAAAATACAATTTTGATACCAGGGTGCATCAAACGAATTCGATTTTTATGCTGACTTCAAGTATACAAGTTTCATCAAGTCTAGTCTTACTCATCAACAGTTACGAGCCTGAAAATTATTTTCGAGAAAAGGGAGAAACATCCCCTAAAAGTCGTACAATCTTATTGAAAGTCACACCATCAGATTCAGCGCATCAGAAAATCTTATTCTAGAGGTTTCAAGCTCCTATCTACAAAAATGTGGAATTTTGTATTTTCTGTCAGAAGAAAGATCACGGATGCGAGTTTATTTGTTTTTTCTTTGTTTTTATTTTCTTCATAGAGGTGATTGTACCAACCCAGTTGTCCTTGAATATCGCAAGAGGGTTCATTCAAACTGAAATTAAAAGTTCTAGTTCCCTCTTCAAGTGACCAAAATATTCGTGGGTGACTAGGCGCCCTCCCACGCTAATTTTTTCCCCAAAGTCACCTGATCAAAATTTTGCGAAAGCCATTTTGTTCAGTAGTCGAAAAATCTAATGAATATGTCTTTAAGGATGACTTAATCCAAAGTTTTGAACTTTGTCCATTGTTAGCATATAATATTGGTTATTGTGAAGTATACAGAAGTTTTCAGGGGATATGTTTTCTGGTGGGGGACTCAGGGAGAGAAGGGTAAGAGGGAGGATCTTTCCATACAGGAATTTTTCATGGGGGAAGGGAATTTTACATGAAGGGAGCCTCGGATCTTCCAGAGCTATTAAAAAAAACCATCAGCAGAAATTAAATAAAACAAGTTTTTTCAATAGAAAGTAAGGACAACATTAAAACATAAGCCGAACAGAAATTATTGCATATATAAAGGGGTTCACTCCCTCGTCAATGCCACGCTCTTTGCGCTGAAGTTTGTTTTAGTACTTTCAAAAGAGCTATTTATTCTAATTATACTCTTTGTGATTCAGGGGTCGTTGTTAAAGAATTGGAACAAAATTTGAACTTTAGCGTAAAGAGCGAGATATTAACGAAGGATGAACCCCCTCATATACATAATAATTTCTGTTCGTTTTAAATTTTAATGTTGCGCCTTACTTTCAGTTAAAAAACTTGTTTTTTTTTTTATTTAATACTTCACAAGGATGGTCAATTGTGAAGGACAGACTTTTTCAGCCCAATTTCACTTCGTCGTAGATTTAAAATTCACTATGTAGGCAGGAGCGGGTCTAAAGCAAAATCTTGGGAGAGGCCCAATGTGACAAGGGCACCAGTGAGGAAACCTTGGGGGGGGGACAATGTTACAAATTTGCCGATAATTGACTGAATTGAAAAATTTATTCTAAAAAAAAAGTGAAAAAAAGAAAACAGGAAAAGAGGGCACCAGAATTTTTAGGGGGAGGGGGGTCATCCCAATCCCTGGGTCTGCCAGTATATGTAGGGGGGTATGTCTCTTTTCTCTGTGTTTTATGGAGAAACGAGAATTTCATGAGTTTTTGGTGTTTTTCTTTTGTTTATCAAAAGCAAATATTTTAGCACGAGTTTTTTGGAGGATGGTAGGCCGTCCATACACAAAGTTATCTTACTCTCTCTCTTCAAAAAGCTCCTAAGCTTTTCAACTTGCTCCCCGAAAAAAAAAGCAAAATAGGTTGCCCTAGTAAACTCCATGGGAAATTAGAACCCTTTTAAAGATACCTTCTAACTGTTTATAATGTTTACGATGAGAAAGACTTGCCTGCCTTAATGCTTCACATATAAATACTGCTCCCCATCTTGATTTTTATAATACCAATTAAATTCAGATAAAAAACAATTTTGATAGATTTGGGTGAGGGCAGAGTGGCAGGCTTATCTTTTACGATTGTAGTAAATTTTTGCGTAAAATTTACAATTTATTAAGACTAAATTGTGTCTAATTTAGTAATTTAGGTAATTCAAATTTCAGATATCAATCACACAGACGGGAACTTAATGGACTTTACTCGAATTAAAATCCCTTTCCGTGATATTTCTGTTATTTTCATTTGAAATTTTGACGACAAATTTGTTTTTTTCTTCTTTGCCAGCGAATTGAGCGATTGATTTATTGTCAAAAAATTTCGTGAAAACGTCTGTAGTATCTTCAGTATAGTCAAGTTTTTGTACCCTGGGTGATGCTCTTTTATATCTATACGTAGACCTACAATAACATTTGCTGGTTTCACAGGCTAACGCCATTCAAAAGCAAGTTAGTACCTTATTCCAGCTCTAAATGAGCACCTGGAGAAATCTGGGAAAGTTAAGCGTGAGGGATGTGGGAAAACACAGAATTGCAGGCCTCATCTCCCATTGAACTTAAGGGCCGAGGGGCCTTGTAATAGAGATCAGTATCACCGGTTTGGACTTTAAGGATCAATTGCCTTATTCGTCACCTTTTTATTTTTACCTAGAAGCTCATTAGTTCTGGTTCTGTACAAAGCCAGCAAACATCACTTGATACCTTTTCTATCTTCTTCAATAATCGGTTATGGGGGTAATTTTATTGTAAGCCCTTAAATGGCTAAAAAAAAGTCCTTAGTAACTAAAAGTTTAGAATGTGTATCTAAAAGAAAAGAAACTGGCTGGTGGAGAAAAGTTACCGCTTGTAGCAGATCCAGAATAGGTAATAAATGTTTACAATAACTTTAATAGTAAAGTGGGTACTTGTATAATAAACACCCTAAAGTCTGTTTTTGGGAAAAGTGGTAGAAGGTGGGATGGCGAAAGAATGATGATATTGGGTTGTGGCCTTTTTGGCGTATCTTACGTAGCGGAACAAAATACAATAAACTAAATAAACCTCTACGAATGGGGGGGGGGCACCATATTCCTCTAATCCTTTGCTCTTGGTGCTAAAATTTGGAAGTGCAATGCTGAAATAAATAGTAAATATGCCAAATACAGACGGTTGATAATAGCAAATGCTTTACCAGCTGTAACAAATATATTTGCAAATAAATTGGTACTTTTATGTTATAGCGCCTATGTTCAGTTCTTTGGTAAATATTTCGATGTTCATATCACAGGATAAGTTCATGTTACTTGGCCTGTTTTATTTATTTATTGTCAAGTCTTTATTTGTTCTAACTAAAGGGTTCTTTTGAGGAAAAAAGGGCGTATTTCAAGGCACCCCTTTTAAAGTGCATTTTAAACTGTTTTTTTGTACACCCGTGAAAAAAAAACCTGCCCTTCCCTAACCAAAACAAAATTACAGGATAAATGACTTACGGAATAAATGAACATACCACTTCACGCTTCTTTTATGTTCTTTAAGAATATAATAGTCAGTTCTCTTACAAATTCAAATTTAAGCCCTTTTTGAGCACTTAAAAAATGACCCAAAATTTCTAGTTTTTGGGTATAGAAAATGCTTAAAACGCTGGTTCTAAACTTACTTTTTGAAAATAAATCCATTTTTAAAGTTAAATAGTCCACGAGGAATGATTTATCATTATTAAGTTCAAGACAAATTAAAAAAAAAAAAAATATTTTTCTATCCGCCATGTTTTGTCTGTCGTCTTTGACATTTTTAACACATTGGTGAAGCGACAGTTGATAAGCGACCTAACAGAATAAGAAGAAAAGATGACAGGTTTGTTTTTAGTTCGTTATCCAACTTAATATTGAGAAATCAGTGTTACAATTCACAATCCATAAATTTACAATTAATAGTATGCTTGAAACAATTGTTATAACCCATTTTTATACCAAAAACATACAGAATGATATTGTTATTTTCAAGGGTCCTAAAAGGGCTTAAAATTGAATTTGCAAGAAAAGCGATTATATTCAGAAGGAGCACAAGAAATGGCATTTACTTATATGTTCACTTTCTTCGTATTTACCAGTTTTTCATCCATTGATCCACTGTAAAACCGGTTTCTTCGTCAGTTTCTTTCAGCTTAGCGTAGAAAAACAGAGACAAGTGACAGAATAGATGGGAAATATATAATGTGGGCTATATATTTGCACATTAGGGTGGGGTGGGATAAAGTATTTGTGCTCTGTGAGTTTAGGAAACAATTCTTACTTCATAATACGCAGAATAATTGTACCTAGCAAACTTTGCGTGTACACCCTCTATAATTCATCCCCCTACCTAATGTGCAAATATTTCGACCCTGTACCCGTAAACTGAATGAACAGTGACGAAATGAAGAAACAGAAAAGCACATGAGAAATTTATCCCAATTCATTTGAGAACGACCTGTTTTTCGTTTGACCTTGGATGGTTGGCCGAAAAAGGCAATCTCCCACAATCTGTCATCCTTTATCTATAAAACTCATCATAGTCATCTCAATTGTCCAATTTAAAATTGGCCTTTCTCTCATTCTAGCCTTAGAAAGCCGAACAGAACTTTATTTTGATCAGATTACTGTTTGAGACAGGATCAGTCAGGGGGGTGTCCTAGGCAATTCGTATAATACCAGTAACATCATTCTTATACTCCGTAGAATGTAATATTTATCTTGCCTGCCACTCTTGTATTTATAATAAAATAATCAATAAGGTTAGCTGTCTTGTAATCATTTGAATAGCATGTTAATTTGTGGGCTATTTTATTACTAAATATAATATTGCTTATGGCTAGATTCATATAGCTAAAAAATTCCATTAGTCTATAAGAGTTACGGCTTTATCTCCTAACACAATATTTGGGGATACTCTGTATCCCCATCTCTACCAATCTTGACATTAAAATCCTCTAATGAACGTCTAAAAAACATAACATTGCTTATAGCATGATTCTTATAGGTAAAAAATTGCATTAGTGTATAAGAGTTACGGCTTTATCTTCTAACACAAAATTTGGGGATACTCTGTATCCCCATCTCTACCAACCTTGACATTAAAATCTCCTAATGAACGTAGCATAACACGGACGGTAAAGTTCATGTACTGAGTTACTTTTCAAGGTTTTTAAAAACAGGCTAGCAGCCCTGATGTGTTTTTTTCTCAAGTGTGTGTTTTTTGATGTGTTTTTTTGTGTTTTTTTATGTGTTTTTTGTGTTTTTTTATGTGTTTTTTGTTTTTTGATGTATTTTTTTTTCTCAAGCGTGTTTTCACTGTAGCTAATCTTATTGTTAACGGGGAATTTTAACATTCCTGACACGGACCAAGATCCGTGAAAGTCCTGCCCAGCGTGAAGAAATATGAAAACTCAACTATTTTTTAAATAATTCCCTATCTTGCAGATTGTTTAGTTACTTGAAGCCCTTCAAAATGAAGTTTTTCCTAATGGAATTTGGATAACTTTTACGTTATCAAATAACCAAACTTATACGTTATCCAAACTTATACGTTATACGTTATCCAATAATAAGTCAATTTGGATACTTATACTTGTTCAGTCGATTCTAGTGTCAAAAGCCTTTTTTTATTATTTTTTTTTTTTTTAATTAAAAAAAAAAAATAATAAGTAAACTTCGAACTCGGAATTACATAAGAATCAATGCTCTGAAATGACGGGATATTGCCACTGAATAAGTTTTAGAGTTATATAAGTGTATTATTAAACAGAACCAAGCTATAAAATGAAAAGTTTTTTAACATACAAATTTTTTTTTGCCAATTCCCCCATATGGCCAAAAAAGTCCGTCGACTAGAAAGTTTCTTCGGGGTGGCCCAAATAAGACTTAAGGGTTAAAATTACTGTATTCTTTTTATTTTACTTAACGCCCAAATTTCTTACCCGTGAACTCTTAATACCCTGCAAAAACCAAAAAACCATATAACTGAAAACAAAAAGCTCTAATGGGTGAAAAAGCGGGAATTTTCCAGGGAGAATAATTTCATGGGGGGACTCCAGGGGAGTCCAGCACTGGTGTAGGTTAATCTGATTAAGCAGAGATAAGTAGTACAAGCAGCGAAAAGCGCTGAACGTAATAAAGAAAATTGAATCCGACACTGATTCGAGGTCAGCACAACTCCCACTCCGCGCTTGATTCGGGGTGCTAAATTATTCCCAGAAGGTTCATTCGAGCGAACCATAAAATGGTAGTACCTTTTTGAGCAGCGTTAGTTATTATAGGTAACGGAAGGAGTCTACAGCTAAATAAATTTCTTTTCTTTTTAGCGATGTACGAGCATAGAATATTTGTGCAAAGGAATTTTATGGGATATCAATTCCTTTGATCGTTGGGGGTTAGTTGTCGTCGTTTCTATTTCCCTTTGGGAATAATAGTTTTATTTTTTGCAATTTTATTTAGTTTACAACTGTTTCTGTATATAAAACCAATTGTCTTTTTTATATGTGTGTATTTGTTCCAAATGGGTAAATAAGTTAAAAACGTGAAAATCTGTGAATCTGTAAAAATCAGAATGATTTGGAACTATGAAAATAGATATGGGCTATAAAAAAGTGAAAAATATGACTGAAAAGTTTTTTAAGTAAATTATGTTTTTTCTGTAGTTTAACTAACGGGAAAGCAGATCGTCCGCGGTTGTAGTGGAAGGGTGCCATAAACAAAGATTTGAGGAAAATGTGAACTTCCTGGGTGGGTTTAAAGAGGGAAGCCTTGAATAGATTGTGATGAAGGAGGAGTGTGCGTAGCTCTTTGGGCGTCAGGTGGCTTGGTGCTGCGGTGAGGTTTTAGTAGTAGTTGTAGTAATTATCCTTCATTTGTTTAAAATGACCTTTTCAGTAGTTGTTTGTTCTGATCGTCGCTTGGTCTTGCAGAGATATCAGCTCATAATAAATTCAATAAATTGGATCGAATGCTTTGATTGGTTGAATTGAAATTGTAAAATTTAACTGAGATGGTTGATTGAAAAATTTATCAAATTGTTTTTTTTTTTATTCCACAAAGAGAGACAAAATTACAACTAGCCCTAGCGTCCAATGTCATAGAATACGTTTTTTTAAGGTCCAAACTCAAGCGAACTCATTAATTTGCATAAGAAAGAATGAAAAGAAATGAAATTAACTTCACGTTAGTTAACGTAAAGTAGTAACATAGCTACGTTTCGTTAATTAATGAAAATCACTATAACATCATTGTTTACCCCACTAGACGAAAATAAACATTTGATTTGCTTAATAGCCAGGCATCCTGTAAATTTTTAGAATCATTATCAAGTGATTTCCTATGTTTACAACAGATGTTTACAACAGATGGTGATTATAGTTTAAAACAGATGGTGCTGATTTAACTTAAAGTCAGGTAAATGACATATTATGATTTCCAAACAGTTCGTGGTAACGAGCTGTAGTAAGGAGTGGCCCGGCTCAATAGTAACTGAAACTCTAAAAAACGGAATTTTTATGACAACACTTATGTCAAAAGAATTGCATTTTAATGCTGGTTCTAAATATATACGTTTTATTAAGTTTAGATTTACCCATCAATAGTTAAGAGCCTGAGAAAATTAGCCTTATTTTAGAAAATAGGAGGATATACCCATTAAAAGTCATAGAATCTTAACAAAAATCACACCATCAGATTCAGCGTATCAGAGAACCCTACAGTAGAAGTTTCAGGTTCCTAGCGAGAGCTCATATGGCACTTGTGACGAGGCAAGAAGAGTTAAGAGCCAGGAGTTCACATGGTATGAGCTCTAACAATATTCTAAGAATCAATAGATTGATTTAAAAGGAAAATCCGAGGCTTAATGCCGGTCAGGATTTAAAATAAGAGCTCTGAGTCACGATGTCCTTCTAAACATCAAAATTTATTAAGATCCGATCACCCACTCGTAAGTTATAAATACCTAATTTTTCTAATTTTTCCTCTCCCTTTAGCCGCCCAGATGGTCGAATCTGGGAAATCGACTTTATCAAGTCAATTTGTTCAACTCCCTGACACGCCTACCAATTTTCATCGTCCTAGCACGTCCAGAAGCACCAAACTTGTCAAATCACTGAACCCCTCCCCCAAACTCCCCCAAAGGGAGTGAATTCGGTACGGTTACGTCAATCATGCATCAAGGACATTTGCTTATTCTATCCACCAAGCTTCAGCCCGATTCCTCCACTCAAAGTGTTTCCCAAGATTTCCCCTTCCAACTCCCCCCAGTGTCAAAAGATATGGTCGGGATTTGAAATAAGAGCTCTGAGTCATGAATTCCTTCTAAATATCAAATTTCCTTAAGATCCGATCACCTATTCGTAAAATAAAAATACCTCAATTTTCACGTTTTCCAAGAATTCCGGTTTCCCCTTCCAACTCCCCCCAATGTCACAGGATCTGGTCGGAATTATCAAATATATCTAAATATAAATCTAAATATAAATTTCATTAAGATCTGGTCCCCCTTTCGTAAGTTACAAATTCTTCTTTTTTCTAAATTACCCCCCCCCCCAACTCCACCAAAGAGAGAAGATCCGGTCGGTTATGTCAGTCACGTATCTTAGACAAGTTTTTAATCTTCCCATCCAGTTTCATCCTGATCTCTCCGCTTTAAGTATTTTCTAAGATTTCCCCCCCCCCAATTATGCTGGATCCGGTTGGGATTTAAAATAAGAGATCTGAGTCACAGGGTCCTTCTTAATATGAAGTTTTATGAAGACCCGATCACTCC
Source organism: Artemia franciscana (assembly GCF_032884065.1). NCBI lineage: Eukaryota > Metazoa > Arthropoda > Branchiopoda > Anostraca > Artemiidae > Artemia > Artemia franciscana. Next base: position 7,017,333 of record NC_088879.1, on the reverse strand, counting down.
TTCGTAAGTTAAAAATACGTCATTTTTCAGAATTAACCCCCCTCCCATTAGAGCGGATCCGTTCCAATTATGTAAATCACGTATCTAAGATTTCTACTTATTTTTCCCACCAAATTTCATCCCGTTCCCTCCAATCTAAGCGTTTTCCATTATTTTAGGTTCCCCCACCCAAATTCCCCCCAATGTCACCAGATCTGGCCGGAATTTAAAATAAGAGCTTTGAGTCACGATATCCTTCTAAATATCAACTTTCATTGAGATCCACTCACCCGTTCGTAATTTAAAAATACCTCATTTTTTCTAATTTTCAGAATTACAGAATTACCCCCCAGATTGTCAAATCGGGAAAACGACTATTTCTAATTTAATCTGGTCCGGTCTCTGATTCGCCTACCAAATTTCATCGTTATAGCTTACCTGGAAGTGCCTAAAGTTGCAAATTCGAGACTGACAGACAGACCGACAGACCGACAGAATTTGCAATTGCTATATGTCACTTGGCTAATACCAAGTGCCATTAAAAAGTGGAATTTTGCATTTTTTGCCACAAGACAGATCACGGATACTGGTTTATTTGTTTTTGCCCCAGAGTCCTCGTGGGATGGGCTGCAAGGTACAAACTTTGACCAGTGTTTACATATAGTAATGATTATTGGGAAGTGAACAGACGCTTTCAGGAGGTTTTTTGGTTGGGGAGAAGGGTTTGAGGGGAGTGGGTTATGCGGGGGGGGGGGGAGATTTCCACGGAGGAATTTGGAAGAAAATTTCCATGAAGGGGGTGCAAGATTTTTTGGCATTTTTAAAAAGAGCAATGGAAAAATAAATGTGACAAAATTTTTTCAACTGAAAGTATGGAGCAGCATTAAAACTTAAAACGAACAGAAATTATTACGCATATGAGGGGTTCACCTCCTCCTAATACCTGGATCTTTACGCCAAAGTAATTCTATTAACTTCAACTATTTATTCTTCGGCCTTTGTGATTCAGGGGTCATTCTTAAGGAATTGGAACAAAATTTAAGCTTTAGTGTAAAGAGCGAGGTACTAATGAAGGGGCGAATTCTCTCATACATGTAATAAAAACATACGAATATAGAATTTTGTTACGTAAGTTAATTCGTAAGTTAAGTACATTTTTACTAATAAAAACGTTTGTAAAAAAATAAAAGTTCTAGTTGCCTTTTCAAACAATCAACAAATTGGAGGGTAACTAGTAAATGAAAAAAAGTAGGGTAAATAAAAAAAAACAAGTTTTTTTAAACTAAAAGTAAGGAGCAATATTAAAACTTAAAATGGACAGAAATTACTCCGTATATGAAGGGGACTGTTCCCTCCTCAACGCCCCGCTCATTACGCTAAAGTTTTTACTGTTTTAAAAAGTAGCTTTGAGAGAAAGAGTAAAATTTTAGAGCTTAATATTCAACCTTTAATCTCTGATATATTATCCAGCTTTAAAAAAAAAACTTTTCCAAAAAAGACAAAATCATTTGCTAGAATATGCAGTTCTATTTCAACACTTTCTCTGGATATAGCTCTAGGCTATATGCTAGGCTATACTGTTTGACTATATGCATATCTTTTATTTGTGTTCATTCGACTTTTATGTTCACTCGCGAATGTGATTCTTTTAAATTTCTGTGTTGTGATATACATACTTGTTATATTTGAGCGAAGTTAATTATATAAAAAAATTTTTAATGTAAAAAATATTAATGATAACTGTATTTTCTTTTTCTCTCTTTTTTTTGTACAAGCGTTATCTTTGAGTTAAAGAGACACACTAGATGGTAACTTAACACTGTTCTATTAATTCTTTCGTAAAGTCTTTCGTATTCTTTCGTGTACGTGCTCCTTAATCTTTTTTTAGGGGGGGGGGGGTAACTTTAACGTAGTTTTGCGTTATATTAATAGTTGGTAATACAAATATTTGAGGGCTTTTTTTCTGCAATATTTTCGACTGTTTTTTTAAACAATTAAAAAATTCAACGTTGGATCGAATCCAACGTTGGATTGAATTTCCAAAGACCAGTGAAAATGAGCCATATAGCACCGTAAAGGCAAAGGTATACTAAAGACAACTGATCTATATCCAGAGATCCTTTAATTATGTAGGTTTAGACGAGATCTACGAAGTCCCTAAGTTTCATCTGGGGGGAGGGGGCTGAAACTTTCACTATAGTGCTAATTGAAGTAATCGGCCGCTACGAGTGGGCTGAAAGTTGCAATTATAAATGATCAAAGAGGGAGAAAGGGTGGAACTTTGAACACAGTAGGGTTGTAAGCCCTTGTATACTTTACGCAGTTACGATTTGATTGGCTTCCAAGATAGCTTGACGCCCCGAGTATTTTTTTAAACATAACTATTTTGGTTAGAATTCCCTAACTTGCCTAAGGCGTGATATATACTTTCAGAACTGTGAGACTGTACTACTTCCAATATGAGAAACTGCAAGTCTAAGACCCAAATAATTTTAGTTCGTAAATGTTCCTGGGAGAGGGGAGGGTGGATTGTACTGTATTTTGGATATTTAATTAAACTGTGTGATTTGTAGTCTTGCTAATGAATGGCTCTTTTAGAGAAGACTCAAACAAACTTACAACAGATTTATTTTCAAAAATGTCTACAAAAAGTAGACGGAACTGATTCTTGTTCTTGTGAAGCAAACACTAAGGTTGATTTTAATTTAATTTGTAGCATTTCAAATCTGTTTCTATCCATCTATGAAAAGGTTCTTGATTTAAGTTCCAAGCAATCTATATTGCTATATCCAGTGATTGTGTTTAAGTAGCGACATCTATAACTCTAATCACGTGATACAAGCAATTAATAGATCATGAGTGGGTGCGGCTCAAATTACCTGAAACAAAAAGAAAATAAAAACCTTGAAACCCGAAAAACTCTAGCAAACGAATTATTGATCTGAGCAGATTGACGTGAAGTCAGGTTACAATTAAAGGGTCCAAAGGCCCGAGCGAGATGAGGCGGACAAAAAAAACCTTTGACGGCGGTGTGGTAGTGGGCTTTTTGGGCACTGAGAGGTATAAACAACTTCGGGGCAAAATACCTCTTTTTGCGACCTTTTCAATTTAGGGGAAAATTGTTGCTAAAACTTCCTTCACTTACAGTTTTTATTTTCTATTTCTTGAAAAAAGACTGTAATTTATCCTCTCTTCTGAACTGAAACGTATATTTAAAACTTTTTTACTTCTATTTGTTTAAAATTTCTATTTGTTTGATTTTAAGAGTTGATTTCAGTTTAACTGTATCCTAGCCTCTTCTCCCACTTATGCCTGGATATAGTCCTAGGACAATAGAAGCTTACTCATCTCGTTGGTTTACATTATTGTGTGTGCCTATTTATCTTTAACTGTGCCAATTTGAAAAATAACACAACAAACTTTGGCATATAGCCTAAAGCCATATCCAAAGAAAGGGTTGGGGGAAGGGGGGGGTGGATGAAGTTAATCTGAAATTTACTTCAAAAAATTTACAATCGAATAAAAATTTTGTAAAGCCAAATTGATAAAATGTTAAAAATCTAAATAAGAATAATGGTTAGTCAAAAAGAAGGAATATTATACGTCGAATCTTAAAATTACAATCAAAAGCAACTCACAGGAAGTGGGAAGAAACATGGCAATAAATTAAATATATCACAGTAAAATTCACAATACCTATTCACAATAACTCATAAATACCTAATATAAATCACAATACTTGTAGAAATCCAAAAAACAAGTGCTTACTGAAAACGCAACAAAAATTAGGAGGAGAAAATAAATAATTGATTGAAAATAATAAATTCATATTAAGGGCCTATTTAGTCTTTCAACTGTCATAAAATCAGTAAATTTTAGTATATAATTTTAGCTAAGTAAGATATTTTTGGTAAAGGTTTAGTATTTTTTTTGCGTTTTTGATTAAAGTAAAGAGCGAATATGAAACCTGAAATAGGATGAAAAAACTGGATGAAAAAACTAATGTAGCCAAAAAATTCGTGGATTTTTAACTTTTTCTGAATGTCACTTTTTCCGATGATGATTGTCTAATGTTACAATGAAAAGATGTAAAGAGCTGCGTAACGAAAATACAGGTACTCGTAGTATACACGTAAAACCCTTACCGGAGGCTTTTTGTGTTTTGATGTTTTAGTTCATTGGGTTTACAGTTTCTTGAACAATTTGAATTTATCAAGATCTCTGTGTGTACATTATATTTTGACTATCCTGTTAGAGTGCATCTATGGAAAAGTGTCGCTACTGTCACTGCTAAAAAAAACGAAACCTCTTGCCTTTTAGTCAATGCATTTTATTTTATTATATTTTGACTATCCTGTTAGAGTGCATCTATGGAAAAGTGTCGCTACTGTCACTGCTAAAAAAAAACGAAACCTCTTGCCTTTTAGTCAATGCATCAGTTAAGATGCAATGTATTCTGAAGTGCTGCTTCAGAAAAGTGCCGCTACTGTCACTGCTAAAAAAAAACGAAACCTCTTGCCTTTTAGTCAATGCATTTTTTAAGATGCAATGTATTCTGAAGTGCTGCTTCAGAAAAGTGCCGGTACTGTCACTGCTACAGACAATTTGAAACCGCTTCACTTCTTAGAAAAGATAAGATATTTATGTACAAAATAATTCTTATCACTAGCCCCGAAGGGTGAATTTGCATTTCTTAGTTAATGTGTTCATAAGTTGTAGTTATTTTCAATTCAAATTTAATTTTAACTCATTAACTAATTCACAAGTTAAGGTGCAATGCATTCTGAAGTGCCGCTACAGAAAAATGCCAGTAGGGTCACTACTACATACATTCCGAAACCTCTTGCCTTCTATAGGATGAGATATTTATGTACAAAGATTCTTATTACTAGCCCCTAAGAGTGAATTTACATTTCTTAGCTAATGTGTTCATAAATTCTAGTTATTTTCGATTCAAAATTTAATTGTAATTCTTAGACTAATTAATAAGTTAAGGTACAATGAAGTGCTGCTGCAGAATAGTGTCGGTACTTTCACTGCTACAGACAATCCGAAACCTCTTACCTCCTTAGTTAATGTGTTAATACTACTAACAATTCACCGCAGTATCAAGCCGCCTGAGGCCAACAAGCTACGCACGCTTCTCCATCCCAATGTATTCAAAGCCTCCCTCTTTACACGCTCCCTGGAAGTTTCCATTCCCTTAAATTTTTCTTTATGACATCCTCCCACCCCAACGTGGACAACCTGCTTTCCGTTTAGCCCTAGACCGTTGGCTGAAAAGGAGAATCTTTGGCAATCTTTAATCCTTCATCCGCAGAACGTGCCTAAGCCATCTCAATCTTTCTTTCACTATAGCCTTAGAAAGTGGGATTGAACCGCAATTTTCGCACAGCCTACTGTTTGAAATGCGGTCAGTCAGCCGAGTACCGAGAACAATTCGTAGGCAATTTCTCTGGAAATATTTACCAAATCTTCATCCGCCTTTCACAACACCCATGCTTCAGAACCATATTTATGCAATGTCATCACGTTATCATCCAATATTCTAATCTTGGTTTACAGACTTATTTTCCTATTCTTCCAAACTTACTACATTGAGGCTATTGAGTCGGCTATTGAGCCGACTCAATATACCCCGGCTATTGAGCCGGGTCGCTCCTTACTATAGTTCGTTACCACGAACTGTTTGATATCGCTCCTTACTTTCAGTTTAAAAAACTTTTTTTTCTTATTTAATTTATGAACCTTTTTGAATTAATTCATGTTTTGACTTTGGCTGCTCTGGACATGAATAATTAAAACGAAATTTGCATATTGATTTTTCTTTGGCTAAATGGCTTTCTCATAGTTTTGATCGAACGATTCTGAGAAAAAGGAAGCGGGGGAGGAGGCCTAGTTACCCTCCAATTTTTTGGTTGCTTAAAAAAGCAATTAGAACTTTTAATTTTTTACGAACGTGTTTATTAGTAAAAATATACGTAACTTACGAATTAACTTGCGTAACGAACTTCTATATTCGTATGTTTTTACTGCGCATAAGAGGGGGATCGCCCCCTCGTCAATACATCACTCTTTATAGCAAAGCTTAAATTGTGTCCCAATCCCTTAAGAATGACCCCTGAATCACAAAGGCCGTAGAATAAATAGTTGAAATTATTAAAAATACTTGAGCGTAAAGAGCGAGGTATTGGGAGGAGGTAACTCCTCGTATGCGTAATAATTTTTGTTCGTTTTAAGTTTTAATGCTGTTCCTTACTTTCAGTTAAAAAAAAAACTTTTTCATATTTATTTTTTCATTTTTTTAATGCTAGAAAATCCTGCGCCCCCTTTAACGTTATAATTTTAGTTCTTACCAGAATGTCAATGGCCCAGATCTTTCCCCAATCGGAAGCGGATTTAGTCAAGAATCCCAACTAATTCCTCGTGAACATCATGTGGAAATCACTGTTGGTTTTGCTGTAGGTTTTGCAATCTATAAAAAAAGTCCTATTTAACATATGAAACATATTATTCAACATATCAAAACACACTGTTCCCATATTTTTTTTTACGGAGAGAAAGATTTACAGACGTCTTCAGGAGGATCTTTCCATGGAGGAATTTGTCATGGGGGAAGAGAGTTTCAATGAAGGGGTACAGGACTTTCTACCATTATTAAAAAAAAACAATGACAAAATAAATATGAACAGTTTTTTCCAACTGAAAGTAAGGAGCAGCATTAAAACTTAAAACGAACAGAAATTTTTACGCACATGAGGGGTTTACCTCCTCGAAATGCCACGCTCCTTACGCTAAAGGATTTTTAGTAATTTCAACTATTTATTCTACGGCCTTTGTGATTCAGGGGTCATTCTTAAGGAATTGGGACAATATTCAAGTTTTAGTGTAAACAGCGAGGTATTGACGAGGAGGTAAGCCCCCTCATATACATAATAAAACATACGAAAATAAAAGTTCGTTACCTTAGTTAATTCGTAAGTTACGTGTATTTTTTACTATGGAAAAGGTTCGTAAGAAATTAAAAGTTCTAGTTGCCTTTTTAAGTAACCAAAAAATCGGAGGGCAACTAGGCCTCCTCCCCCACTCCTTTTTTCTCAAAATCTTCCGATTAAAATTATGGGAAAGTCATTTAGCCAAAAAAATAATATTCAAATTTTGTTTTAATTATTTCTGTGTGGAGAGCCAAAATCAAAACATGCATCATTTCAAAAACGCTCAGAAATTAAATTAAAAAGAAATAAGATTTTTAACTGAAAGTAAGGAGCGACATTAAAACTTAAAACGAACAGAAATTACTCCGTATGTGAAAGGGCCTTTTCCTCCTCAACGTCTCGATCTTTACGCTAAAGTTTGACTTTTTTGACGCTATAGCTTTGAAAGTTTTTTTTTACTGTATTGTATACAGGTTTTTCATTGAAAATACCGATCCAAGAAAAGTGTTCTTAGACATCTGGAGTGGAGAAAATGTCTAGCAAGCAAACTTTTTCTCTAACCGCTTCCCCTCCCCTGCCAAAAAAATAATGGTGCTACTACCCATACCTTTGTCTATAAGTTATTCAAGCTGTAAAGATAAATTAGTTTTTGGCCATTGGAATTAATAAAAATGAAGATTTGTCTTCTAAAATCATAAATTTCAAGCATTGTGTTTGGTAGGGACTTTAATAACGGGGTATGGAGAGTCTATAAAGCCCTAAAAACTGTAATTAAAAAATTTGTATTTCTACAGAAAATATATCACCAGTGTTGATCGTGCAACAAAAAATGTGGCATTGCTAGGAGAGCTTTGCAATGCCTTTCAGTCCATCTTTTTTATGTCTTTTATATAACCTCTTATGTTTATGTATTATTACTTACATAAATTAATTTTTAAATTATTTACAAATAGCAAAGTATAAAACAGATAAACAAACAAAAATGTATGAAAATTTTACATATATTATCTAAATACTATATACATATATTTGTGTTGGCATCTTCTAATTCAAACATGTTTTTACGTAATTTTCTTGCAATGAAACTTTGTAGCTGAGACTTTAACTCATTTCATGGGTAAATTTAGAATTTAAAGAAGTGCTCAATTTGAAGGATTTCTTAATGCAAGAAATATAGTGATAAAGGAAATAAGGATAGTACAAACAGTAAATTTATAAAATAATTGAATACATGTATGTTGTTGCAATAAATGTAACAACAAACACTAACGGTTAGTAAAATTAATCAATGATATTAATTATAATTACAAATCAAATATTATTACATATAATTACATTATATATATATATATATATATATATATATATATATATATATATATATATATATATATATATATATATATATATATATATATATATATATATATATATATATATATATATATACACTACATATATATTATTTCTATATAATTTAGATTTATTATTTTATATATTATATATAATATATATAATTATTAATAATAAAAATATATTAAATAATTAATTATAGTTTAAATAAATCTATGCTCCTCTCTTGAAAACATACTGTGTCAAGTAAAAATCATCTAAAAGCACAAATAAGTAAACATTATGACACGTTTGTGCCGCGAGAACTTTGAGGTTTTAAACAACGAGAAATTATTCTGTTTGGGAGGGCGAGCTGTTTCAGGAGTCGTTTTAAAGAATTAGGACAAAAAATCGAACTTATCAATGAGACACTGTGACAACGTGCGACATATGTGGGTGCCGCATATTAAATCACTCATATGCTTGTTCTCATAATTATTTTCTTAACGAATAAATTCTTGATTTAGGTGAACAGCACAATCATATCATCTTATTTGATGATCAATTTGTAAATAGATCAATTTGACTAATATACAAATTTATTGACAAGAACTCAGAAACTAATTACCATAATAGCACAAGAGATATAAATAATGTAAAGTATATGGGAAAATGAGGGAAAAAAATTAAAATCATGATATCCTTTGTGAGTGCGAAACAATAATGTAAAGTGTGAGTGTGAGTAGCTAATAGCTTTTCTGGAGTACCATTAAGCATAATAAATTGAAATTTTCTCATTGAGGCAAGGTCCTTTTTATCAAACAGTTCGTGGTACCAAACCGTAAGGAGCAACCTGGCTCAATAGTAACCGAAAGTATCAAACGAATTCGATTTTTATGCTGACTTCTAGTATACAAGTTTCATCAAGTCTAGTCTTACTCATCAACAGTTACGAGCCTGAAAATTATTTTCGAGAAAAGGGAGAAACATCCCCCTTTTCGGGAGAAACTCCGAAGTCACGCCATCGGATTCAGCGCATCAGAAAATCTTACTCTAGAGGTTTCAAGCTCCTATCTACAAAAATGTGGAATTTTGTATTTTCTGTCAGAAGAAAGATCACGGATGCGAGTTTATTTGTTTTTTCTTTGTTTTTATTTTCTTCATAGAGGTGATTGTACCAACCCAGTTGTCCTTGAATATCGCAAGAGGGTTCATTCAAACTGAAATTAAAAGTTCTAGTTCCCTCTTCAAGTGACCAAAATATTCGTGGGTGACTAGGCGCCCTCCCACGCTAATTTTTTCCCCAAAGTCACCTGATCAAAATTTTGCGAAAGCCATTTTGTTCAGTAGTCGAAAAATCTAATGAATATGTCTTTAAGGATGACTTAATCCAAAGTTTTGAACTTTGTCCATTGTTAACATATAATATTGGTTATTGTGAAGTATACAGAAGTTTTCAGGGGATATGTTTTCTGGTGGGGGACTCAGGGAGAGAAGGGTAAGAGGGAGGATCTTTCCATTCAGGAATTTTTCATGGGGGAAGGGAATTTTACATGAAGGGAGCCTCGGATCTTCCAGAGCTATTAAAAAAAACCATCAACAGAAATTAAATAAAACAAGTTTTTTTCAATAGAAAGTAAGGACAACATTAAAACATAAGCCGAACAGAAATGATTGCATATATAAAGGGGTTCACTCCCTCGTCAATGCCACGCTCTTTGCGCTGAAGTTTGTTTTAGTACTTTCAAAAGAGCTATTTATTCTAATTATACTCTTTGTGATTCAGGGGTCGTTGTTAAAGAATTGGAACAAAATTTGAACTTTAGCGTAAAGAGCGAGATATTAACGAAGGATGAACCCCCTCATATACATAATAATTTCTGTTCGTTTTAAATTTTAATGTTGCGCCTTACTTTCAGTTAAAAAACTTGTTTTTTTTTTATTTAATACTTCACAAGGATGGTCAATTGTGAAGGACAGACTTTTTCAGCCCAATTTCACTTCGTCGTAGATTTAAAATTCACTATGTAGGCAGGAGCGGGTCTAAAGCAAAATCTTGGGAGAGGCCCAATGTGACAAGGGCACCAGTGAGGAAACCTTGGGGGGGGGACAATGTTACAAATTTGCCGATAATTGACTGAATTGAAAAATTTATTCTTAAAAAAAAGTGAAAAAAAGAAAACAGGGAAAGAGGGCACCAGAATTTTTAGGGGGAGGGGGGTCATCCCAATCCCTGGGTCTGCCAGTATATGTAGGGGGGTATGTCTCTTTTCTCTGTGTTTTATGGAGAAACGAGAATTTCATGAGTTTTGGTGTTTTTCTTTTGTTTATCAAAAGCAAATATTTTAGCACGAGTTTTTTGGAGGATGGTAGGCCGTCCATACACAAAGTTATCTTACTCTCTCTCTTCAAAAAGCTCCTAAGCTTTTCAACTTGCTCCCCGAAAAAAAAAAGCAAAATAGGTTGCCCTAGTAAACTCCATGGGAAATTAGAACCCTTTTAAAGATACCTTCTAACTGTTTATAATGTTTACGATGAGAAAGACTTGCCTGCCTTAATGCTTCACATATAAATACTGCTTCCCATCTTGCTTTTTGTAATACCAATTAAATTCAGATAAAAAATAGTTTTGATAGATTTGGGTGAGGGCAGAGTGGCAGGCTTATCTTTTACGATTGTAGTAAATTTTTGCGTAAAATTTACAATTTATTAAGACTAAATTGTGTCTAATTTAGTAATTTAGGTAATTCAAATTTCAGTTATCAATCACACAGACGGGAACTTAATGGACTTTACTCGAATTAAAATCCCTTTCCGTGACATTTCTGTTATTTTCATATTGAAATTTTGACGACAAATTTGTTTTTTTCTTCTTTGCCAGCGAATTGAGCGATTGATTTATTGTCAAAAAATTTCGTGAAAACGTCTGTAGTATCTTCAGTATAGTCAAGTTTTTGTACCCTGGGTGATGCTCTTTTATATCTATACGTAGACCTACAATAACATTTGCTGGTTTCACAGGCTAAAGCCATTCAAAAGCAAGTTAGTAGCTTATTCCAGCTCTAAATGAGCACCTGGAGAAATCTGGGAAAGTTAAGCGTGAGGGACGTGGGAAAACACAGAATTGCAGGCCTCATCCCCCATTGAACTTAAGGGCCGAGGGGCCTTGTAATAGAGATCAGTATCACCGGTTTGGACTTTAAGGATCAATTGCCTTATTCGTCACCTTTTTATTTTTACCTAGAAGCTCATTAGTTCTGGTTCTGTACAAAACCAGCAAACATCACTTGATACCTTTTCTATGTTCTTCAATAGTCGGTTATGGGGATAATTTTATTGTAAGCCCTTAAATGGCTAAAAAAAAGTCCTTAGTAACTAAAAGTTTAGAATGTGTATCTAAAAGAAAAGAAACTGGCTGGTGGAGAAAAGTTATCGCTTGTAGCAGATCCAGGATTGGTAATAAATGTTTTCAATAACTTTAATAGTAAAGTGGGTACTTGTATGATAAACACCCTAAAGTCTGTTTTTGGGAAAAGTGGTAGAAGGTGGGATGGCGAAAGAATGATGATATTGGGTTGTGGCCTTTTTGGCGTATCTTACGTAGCGGACCAAAATACAATAAACTAAATCAAACTAAATAAACCTCTACGAATGGGGGGGGGGGCACCATGTTCCCCTAATCCTTTGCTCTTGGTGCTAAAATTTGGAAGTGCAATGCTGAAATAAATAGTAGATTTGCCAAATACAGACGGTTGATAATAGCAAATGCTTCACCAGCTGTAACAAATATATTTGCAAATAAATTGGTACTTTTATGTTATAGCGCCTATGTTCAGTTCTTTGGTAAATATTTCGATGTTCATATTACAGGATAAGTTCATGTTACTTTCCTGTTTTATTTATTTATTGTCAAGTCTTTATTTGTTCTAACTAAAGGGTTCTTTTGAGGAAAAAAGGGCGTATTTCAAGGCACCCCTTTTAAAGTGCATTTTAAACTGTTTTTTGTACACCCGTGAAAAAAAAACCTGTCCTTCCCTAACCAAAACAAAATTACAGGATAAATGACTTACGAAATAAATGAACATACCACTTCACGCTTCTTTTATGTTCTTTAAGAATATAATAGTCAGTTCTCTTACAAATTCAAATTTAAGCCCTTTTTGAGCACTTAAAAATGACCCAAAATTTCTAGTTTTTGGGTATAGAAAATGCTTAAAACGTTGGTTCTAAACTTACTTTTTGAAAATAAATCCATTTTTAAAGTTAAATAGTCCACGAGGATTGATTTATCATTATTAAGTTCAAGACAAATTAAAAAAAAAAATATATATTTTTCTATCCGCCATGTTTTGTCTGTCGTCTTTGACATTTTTAACACATTGGTGAAGCGACAGTTGATAAGCGACCTAACAGAATAAGAAGAAAAGATGACAGGTTTGTTTTTAGTTCGTTATCCAACTTAATATTGAGAAATCAGTGTTACAATTCACAATCCATAAATTTACAATTAATAGTATGCTTGAAACAATTGTTATAACCCTTTTTTATACAAAAAAAAATATAGAATGATATTGTTATTTTTAAGGGTCCTAAAAGGGCTTAAAACTGAATTTGCAAGAACAGCGATTACATTCAAAAAGAGCACAAGAAACTGCATCTAGTTGTATGTTCACTTTCTTCGTATTTACCAGTTTTTCATCCATTGACCCACTGTAATTCGGTTTCTTCGTCAGTTTCTTTCAGCTTAGCGTAGAAAAACAAAGACAAGTGACAGAATAGATGGGAAATATATAATGTGGGCTATATATTTGCATATTAGGGTGGGATGTGATAAAGTATTTGTGCTCTGTGAGTTTAGGAAACAATTCTTACTTCATAATATGCAGAATAATTGTACCTAACTAACTTCGCGTGTACACCCTCTATAATTCATCCCCCTACCTAATGTGCAAATATATAGTCCAAATTTGCTTCTATATATTTCCGTCCTATTTTGTGAAATTTCATTAATATTAGTAAGAGATGCAGATCCTACTTAGATAAAGAACTTAACAAAGGCGCTATAACATACAAGTACCAGAAAATTTAATGGAGAAGACACTGTTATTTTTTTCGTACATTATGTCTCCCCTGTTATAAAGTTTAATCCAGAAATTGATATAAATGCAACTTACTAAATAATGGGTATGCTCTCTGCCTAATGTTTGCTTCACAAGAACTCGAATCAGACTAGTACATTTTAAGTCTGAACAAAACGAAAAAAAAGCTCTTCCATTCAAACTCTTAACCTGGTTTTTCACAGACTCATTTTTTATTTCATGCTTTAATCTTCACAGCGATCTATTTTATGCAAAAGAATCTGTCTTTAACTTTTGTAATGCTGTTACCAAGTTAACTGACTACATTTCAATTGTCACGATTTTAAACTAAGTAGGTTTATATTTTCTGGCCACACAAGCATACGTTTGGGTATAATCCAAGGATTGACGCTGTTGACTGGGGAAAATTCTATGAAAACAATTCTTCCTTCATGGAAACTTATTGTTGTTAAGACATTTTGACTGCAGTTCCACTATATTCGAGCCTTAAGCCCCCTATCGTGCAAATATATAGCCAAAATTATATATTCCTTTACATTTTGCCATGAGTCACTTTTATTTCGACCCTGTACCCGTAAATTGAATGAACAGTGACAAAATGAAGAAACAGAAAAGCACATGAGAAATTTATCCCAATTCATTTGAGGACGACCTGTTTTTCGTTTGACCTTGGGTGGTTGGCCGAAAAAGGCAATCTCCCACAATCTGTCATCCTTTATCTATAAAACTCATCATAGTCATCTCAATTGGCCAATTTAAAATTGGCCTTTCTCTCATTCTAGCCTTAGAAAGCCGAATAGAGCTTTATTTTGATCAGATTACTGTTTGAGACATGGTCAGTCAGGGAGGTGTCCTAAGCAATTCGTATAATATCAGTAACATCATTCCTATATTCCGTAGAATGTAACATTTGTCTTGCCTGCTAGTCTTCCATTTATGATAAAATAATCAATAAGGTTAGCTGTCTTGTAATCATTTGAATAACATGTTAACTTGTGGGCTATTTTATTACTAAACATAATATTGCTTATAGCTAGATTCTTATAGCTAAAAAATTGCATTAGTCTATAAGAGTTACGGCTTTATCTTCTAACACAATATTTGGGGATACTCTGTATCCCCATCTCTACCAATCTTGACATTAAAATCCTCTAATGAACGTCTAAAAAACATAACATTGCTTATAGCATGATTCTTATAGGTAAAAAATTGCATTAGTGTATAAGAGTTACGGCTTTACCTTCTAACACAAAATTTGGGGATACTCTGTATCCCCGTCTCTACCAACCTTGACAACTAATGAACGTAGCATAACAAGGACGGTAAAGTTCATGTGTGTGAACTTTACACACATGAACGTTTTTGTGTGAAAAAAGTGTGTGTTTTTTGATGTTTTTTTTTTTGTGTTTTTTATGTGTTTTTTGTGTTTTTTTATGTGTTTTTTGTTTTTGATGTATTTTTTTTTTCTCAAGCGTGTTTTCACTGAAGCTAATCTTATTGTTAACGGGGAATTTTAACATTCCTGACACGGACCAAGATCCGTAAAAGTCCTGCCCAGCGTGAAGAAAAATGAAAACTCAACTATTTTTTAAATAATTCCCTATCTTGCAGATTGTTTAGTTACTTGAAGCCCTTCAAAATGAAGTTTTTCCTAATGGAATTTGGATAACTTATACGTTATCCAATAACCAAACTTATACGTTATCCAAACTTATACGTTATACGTTATCCAATAATAAGTCAATTTGGATACTTATACTTGTTCAGTCGATTCTAGCGTCAAAAGACTTTTTTTTATTATTTTTTTTAATTAAAAAAAAAAAATAATAAATAAACTTCGAACTCGGAATTACATAAGAATCAATGCTCTGAAATGATGGGAAAATGCCACTGAATAAGTTTTAGAGTTATATAAGTGTATTATTAAACAGAACCAAGTTATAAAATGAAAAGTTTTTTAACATACAAATTTTTTTGCCAATTCCCCCATATGGCCAAAAAAGTCCATCGACTAGAAAGTTTCTTCGGGGTGGCCCAAATAAGACTTAAGGGTTAAAATTACTGTATTCTTTTTATTTTACTTAACGCCCAAATTTCTTACCCGTGAACTCTTAATACCCTGCAAAAACCAAAAAACCATATAACTGAAAGCAAAAGCTCTAATGGGTGGAAAAGCCTTGGCAATGTATAAATAAAACAGGCCAAGTAACATGAACTTATCCTGTGATATGAACATCGAAATATTTACCCAGGAACTGAACATAGGCGCTATAATATAAAAGTACCAATTTTTTTGCAAATATATTTGTTACAGCTGGTAAAGCATTTGCTATTATCAACCGTCTGTATTTGGCAAATTCACTATTTATTTCAGCATTGCACTTGCAAAATTTTAGCACCAAGAGCAAAGAATTAGGGGAATATGGTGCAACCCCTGCACCATATTTAGTATGATTTAATTAGTTTGTTTATTTAGGAGGCTTATTTAGTTTGATTTAACTTATTGCGGTTTAATTTAGTCTGCTACGTAACTTGCACCAAAGAGGCCACAGCCCTGTATCATAATTCTTTGCTAATTCTTTGCTTTTATTTCTAGAAGAACCAAATGAAGGCTGGGGGACCAGTTCGTCTATAAAGAAAATTCATATAGTTATTGCCGCAATAAAGATATTAAAAAGGCAAGTATTTTTGTTGTTGTTGAATATTTATTATTTTTGTTCTGCATAAGTTAAATTTTTGCACACTAAAAGTGACTGCTGTTAGTGATCAGTAAATTCAAAGCATGCAACGAATCAATAAAAATTAACGAAATTCTACAAATGTCTAAATTTTCTGAAAAAGCCCATGGTGCTAAAAATTTGATAAGACAATTTAAAATGGAGTAGAGCCATTTCAAATGGAGTTTAACGCTAAAATTATAAAAAAAAATGACATAGAAGTTTCTTTGGATCTGTCCATTTTGCAATGAACTGGAGTGATAATGGGGACGTTTAGGCCTTTCTCCCATGGAAGGTGGCTCCAGATTGGGATATGAGGGCGAGTGAATATTCCTTGGATCTGGAAATTAATTAGACTTTCTGTCAAAATTTGTGCAGATTGTCTCATATCTTTTATATAGGATACATTTAAGCTTTTGAATGATCTTCAGACTTCTCTTTCGAATTGTTAATTGTCCTCGGATAGGCCGTAATGACGGATGGGACACATATATTCCAATTTTGGTCGTAAGAAATGTATGTAAATATGGAGAATATGATTTGCTGTGCATCTATATTTCGAAAGAAACTCAAGTACAGTAAGGGATAAGTTAGTCTTTTTTTTATTTAATTTTTTTATTTAATTTTTTTTTATTTAAGAGCAAAGAATTAGGGGAATATGGTGCAACCCCTGCATGGAGGCTTATTTAGTTTGATTTAACTTATTGCGGTTTAGTTTGGTCTGCTACGTAACTTGCACCAAAGAGGCCACAACCCTGTATCATAATTTTTTCACCGTCCCACCTTCCAACACTTTTCCCACAAACAGACTTTAGGGTGTTTATCATAAAAGTACCCATTTTACTATTAAAGTTATTGAAAACATTTATTACCAATCCTGGATCAGCTACAAGCGGTAATTTTTCTCCACCAGCCAGTTTCTTTTCTTTTAGAAACACATTTTAAACTTTTAGTTACTAAGGACTTTTTTTTAGCCATTTAAGGGCTTACAATAAAATTACCCCCATAACCGACTATTGAAGAACAATAGTCTTATTTAGTTTGATTTAGTTTATTGTATTTTGGTCCGCTACGTAAGATACGCCAAAAAGGCCACAACCCAATATCATCATTCTTTCGCCATCCCACCTTCTACCACTTTTCCCAAAAACAGACTTTAGGGTGTTTATCATACAAGTACCCACTTTACTATTAAAGTTATTGAAAACATTTATTACCAATCCTGGATCTGCTACAAGCGATAACTTTTCTCCACCAGCCAGTTTCTTTTCTTTTAGATACAAATTCTAAACTTTTAGTTACTAAGGACTTTTTTTAGCCATTTAAGGGCTTACAATAAAATTACCCCCATAACCGATTATTGAAGAAGATAGAAAAGGTATCAAGTGATGTTTGCTGGCTTTGTACAGAACCAGAACTAATGAGCTTCTAGGTAAAAATAAAAAGGTGACGAATAAGGCAATTGATCCTTAAAGTCCAAACCGGTGATACTGATCTCTATTGCAAGGCTCCTCGGCCCTTAAGTTCAATGGGGGATGAGGCCTGCAATTCTGTGTTTTCCCACATCCCTCACGCTTAACTTTCCCAGATTTCTCCAGGTGCTCATTTAGAGCTGGAATAAGATACTAACTTGCTTTTGAATGGCGTTAGCCTGTAAACCAGCAAATGTTATTGTAGGTCTACGTATAGATATAAAAGAGCATCACCCAG
Organism: Artemia franciscana; assembly: GCF_032884065.1. Lineage (NCBI taxonomy): Eukaryota > Metazoa > Arthropoda > Branchiopoda > Anostraca > Artemiidae > Artemia > Artemia franciscana. Next base: position 6,999,561 of record NC_088879.1, on the reverse strand, counting down.
GGTACAAAAACTTGACTGTTTTATTTATACATTGCCAAGGCTTTATTTGTTCTAACTTGAGTGTTCTTTTGCGTAAAAATATGATGTATTTCAAGGCACCCCCTTTAAAGTGCATTTTAAACTTGTTTTTTTGTATCTCCGTTAAAAAAAAACCCGTCCTTCCCCAGCGAAATAAACATTACAGGATAATTGACTTACGAATTATATGCCCGTGTTCAGTTCTTTGGTAAATATTTCGATGTTCATATTACAGGATAAGTTCATGTTACTTTCCTGTTTTATTTATTTATTGTCAAGTCTTTATTTGTTCTAACTAAAGGGTTTTTTCAGTAAAAAAGGGCGTATTTCAAGGCACCCCTTTTAAAGTGCATTTTAAACTGTTTTTTGTACACCCGGGAAAAAAAACCTGCCCTTCCCCAGCCAAAACAAAATTACAGGGTAAATGACTTACGAATTAAATGAACATACCACTTCACGCTTCTTTTATGTTCTTTAAGAATACAATAATCGCTTCTGTTACAAATTCAAATTTAAGCCCTTTTTGAGCCCTTAAAAATGACCCAAAAATTTCTAGTTTTTGGGTATAGAAAAGGCTTAAAACGTTGCTTCCAAACTTACTTTTTGAAAATAAATCCATTTTTAAAGTTAAATAGTCGACGAGGATTGATTTATCATGATTAAGTTCGATACACAATTAAAAAAAAATTCATTTTTCTATCCGCCATGTTTCGTCTGTCGGCTTTGACATTTTTGACATATTGGTGAAACGACAGTTAATAAGTGACCTAACAGAATAAGAAGAAAAGATGACAGGTTTGTTTTCAGTTTTCTTGTTCGTTATTCAACTTAATCTCGACAAATCAGTGTTACGATTGACAACGCATAAATTTACAATTAATAGTAAGCTTGAAACAATTGTTATAACCCATTTTTATACCAAAAACATATAGAATGATATTGTTATTTTCAAGGGTCCTAAAAGGGCTTAAAATTGAATTTGCAAGAAAAGCGATTATATTCAGAAGGAGCACAAGAAATGGCATTTACTTATATGTTCACTTTCTTCGTATTTACCAGATTTTCATCCATTGATCCACTGTAAAACCGGTTTCTTCGTCAGTTTCTTTCAGCTTAGCGTAGAAAAACAGAGACAAGTGACGGTATAGATGGGAAATATATAATGTGGCCTATATATTTGCACATTAGGGTGGGGTGGGATAAAGTATTTGTGCTCTGTGAGTTTAGGAAACAATTCTTACTTCATAATATGCAGAATAATTGTACCTAACAAACTTTGCGTGTACACCCTCTATTTTTCGTCCACCTCCCTAATGTGCAAATATATAGTCCAAATTCGTTTCTATATATTTTCGTCATATTTTGTGAAATTTCATTGATATTAGTAAGAGATGCAGATCCCTACTTAGATAAAGAACTTAACAAAGGCGCTATAGCATACAAGTACCAGAAAATTTAATGGAGAAGACGGAGTTATTTTTTTCGTACATTAAGTCTCCCCTGTTATCAAGTTTAATCCAGAAATCGATATAAATACAACTTACTAAATAATAGGGATGCCCTCTGCCTAATCTTTGCTTCACAAGAACTCGAATCAGACTAGTACATTATAAGTCTGAACAAAACGAAATAAAGCTCTTCCATTCAAACTCTTAACCTGGTTTTTCACAGACTCATTTTTTATTTCATGCTTTAATCTTCACAGCGATCTATTTCATGCAAAAGAATCTGTCTTTAACTTTTGCAATGCTGTTACCAAGTTAACTGACCACATTTCAATTGTCACGATTTTAAACTAAGTAGGTTTATATTTTCTGGCCATACAAGCATGCGTTTGGGTATAATTCAAGGATTTACGCTGTTGACAGGGGAAAATGCTATGAAAACAATTCTTCCTTCATGGAAACTTATTGTTGTTAAAACATTTTGACTGCAGTTCCACTATATTCTAGCCTTAAGCCCCCTATCGAGCAAAAAAGCCAAAATTATATTTTCCTTTACATTTTGCCATGAGTCACTTTTATTTCGACCCTGTACCCGTAAATTGAATGAACAGTGACGAAATGAAGAAACAGAAAAGCACATGAGAAATTTATCCCAATTCATTTGAGGACGACCTGTTTTTCGTTTGACCTTGGGTGGTTGGCCGAAAAAGGCAATCTCCCACAATCTGTCATCCTTTATCTATAAAACTCATCATAGTCATCTCAATTGGCCAATTTAAAATTGGCCTTTCTCTCATTCTAGCCTTAGAAAGCCGAACAGAACTTTATTTTGATCAGATTACTGTTTGAGACAGGGTCAGTCAGGGGGGTGTCCTAAGCAATTCGTATAATATCAGTAACATCATTCCTATACTCCGTAGAATGTAACATTTGTCTTGCCTGCTAGTCTTCCATTTGTGATAAAATAATCAATAAGGTTAGCTGTCTTGTAATCATTTGTTTATCATGTTAACTTGTGGGCTATTTTATTACTAAACATAATATTCCTTATAGCTAGATTCTTATAGCTAAAAAATTGCATTAGTCTATAAGAGTTACGGCTTTATCTTCTAACACGAAATTTGGGGATACTCTGTATCCCCATATCTACCAACCTTGACATTAAAATCCCCTAATGATCGTAGCATAACACGGAAGGCAAAGTTCATGTACTAAGTCACTTTTCAAGGATTTTAAAAAAGGGCTAGCAACCCTGATGGGTTTTTTTTTCTCAAGCACTGTCTTTACTGAAGCTAATCTTATTGCCTTTCTTAACGGGGCGTTTTTAACATTCCTGACACGGACCAAGAATAGTTACATCATCTATTACATTATCTAAAACACTAAGATTTAAATGCGAGCAAATTTACTTTAAGTGAGTTAAAATAAGAGTTAGTGAAACTGAGAATACTGTAGATCCATAGGGTATAGTTTTTTAGAGTACCAAGGACATCAAAATGAAAATATTGCTTGCCACTCTGGCTTTCACAATTTTTTACAATTTTTAATTTGACTGTTATGCACATATAAACATTATTTTTGCTGCGTAAATCCTCTTCATTGTAATTTTGAATTCTAATCGAGCTGCTTCTAAACTTTGACGCGCTGTCATATTTGCTTTCATGGCTTTGGGGTGAAAAGGAACATGGGTTAGGCGGCCCTCCAAATATTTCTGATTCTTGCTCATGGGACTGAGAACTTACTATTTTTATTCGAATGAAACCCATTCAGAAAATCTGAGACTGATGGTTTTATGCAAGTCATCCCTAGTAAAGTCATCCCTAGTCTAAGTTCATTTCAGGGTCTGTTTGATATCAGTTTATGATGATAAAAATGATTACTTACTCTCTAGAACAAAAAAATTTAAATTTGTAATACATGGGTTCTTCTGTCATCCATAAAAAAAAATGATTCCATTAAGGAATAAATAAAGAGTAAAGAAAATTAAATTGGGCTGAAATAACTAAAAAAAATTAAAAGGAAATAGTAATATATAAAACTAAATAGGAAAAAAGAAAGAAATAAAAAGGAAATAAAATGAAAAAGAAATGAATACAAGTTAAAAAAGAAATAAATAAATAAATGGTTATTCCGTCCATAAAATGATTTGTTTCCTAAAAAAAAAGTACTAAATTTGTAATAGGTGGGATGTGCTTGTCTTCCATAAAGAAATCGCTTTACGTACCTTTGTTGGAGTTTAGTAACACAAAGTTATAAACCAAGGAAATTTTAAAAACTTCTAAATTTCCATGCTCTTTGGATGGTACAAAGCCTCTTCATTAATTTTCTAACCCGAATATTATCAAAGAATCTATTTTATCATAAAAAGTTGAAATAAATTGTAAGCTCAGTTTTATCCGTAAAAGTTCTGCCCAGCATGAAGAAATATGAAAACCCAACTATTTTTAAATAATTCCCTATCTTGCTGATTGTATAGTTACTTGAAGCCCTTCAAAATGAAGTTTTTCCTAATGAGCACTTCAGAAGTCAATTTGGATACTCGTACTTCTTCAGTAGATTCTAGCGTCAAAAGCCTTAAATTAAAAAAAATAATAATCAATAAAATTTCGAACTCGGAATTACATAAGAATCAATGCTCTGAAATGACGGGAAATTGCCACTGAATAAGTTTTAGAGTTATATAAGTGTATTATTAAACAGAACCAAGTTATAAAATGAAAAGTTTTTTAACATACAAATTTTTTTTGCCACTACCCGCATGTGGCAAAAAAAGTTCGTCGACTAGAAATTTTCTTCGGGGTGGCCCAGATAAGACTTAAGGGTTAAAATTACTGTATTCTTTTAATTTTACTTAACGCCCAAATTTCTTACCCGTTAACTCTTAATACCCTGCAAAAACGAAAAAACCATATAACTGAAAGCAAAAAGCTATAATGTGTGGAAAAGCGGGAATTTTCCTGGGAGAATTCTTTCATGGGGGGGCAGTCTGATTAAGCAGAGATAAGTAGTACAGGCAGCGAAAAACGCTGAACGCAATAAAGAAAATTGAAACCGACACTGACTCGAGGTCAGCGCAACTCCCATTCCGCACTTAGTTCGTGGTGCTAGATTATTCCCAGAAGGATCATTCGAGCGAGCCATAAAATGGTAGTACCTTTTTGAGCAGCGTTAGTTATTATTAAATAAAAAACTTAAACTTACATTAAAACTACATTAAGCGACATTAAAACTTAAAACGAACAGAAATTACTTCGTATATGAAAGGGGCTGTTTCCTCATCGACGCCCCGCTCTTTACGCAAAAGTTTGACTCTTTCTCTCAATTCTCCTTTTTAAAACAGTAAAAAACTTTATCGTAAAGAGCGGGGCGTTGATGAGGAAGCAGCCCCTTTCATATACGAAGTAATTTCTGTTCGTTTTAAGTTTTAATGCCGCTCCTTACTTTCAGTTAAAAAAACTTATTTTTTTTATTTAATTTCTGAACGTTTTTGAATCAATGCATGTTTTGATTTTGGCTCTCCGCAGAGGAATAATTAAAACGAAATTTGCAGATTTTTTTTTGGCTAAATGGCTTTCTCATAATTTTGATTGAATGATTTTGAGAAAAAAGAGCGGGGGAGGAAGCCTAGTTGCCCTCCGATTTTCGGTTAATTAAAAAGGCAACTAGAACTTTTAATTTTTTACGAATTTTCTTATTAGTAAAAGATATACGTAACTTATAAATTAAATTACAAAAAGAACTTTTGTATTCTCATGTTTTTATTACATATATGAGGGGTTCGCCCACTCGTCAGTACCTCGCTCTTTACACTAAAGCTTAAATTTTGTCCCAATTCATTAAGAATGACCCCTGAATCACAAAAGCCGCAGAATAAATAGTTTAAATTACTAAAAATACTTTAGCGTAAAGAGCGGGGTATTAGGAGGAGGTGAGCCCCTCATATGGGTAATAGTTTCTGTTTGTTTTAAGTTTTAATGCTGCTTTTTACTTCCAGCTGAAAAAAAAAACTTTTTCATATTTATTTTTTCATTGTTTTTTTTTTAAGTAATGCTAGTAAATCCTGCACTCCCTTCATGGAAATTTTCTTCCCCCATGACAAATTCCCCCATGGAAAGTTCCCCCAGCATATCCCCCTCTTCTCAACCCCTGCCTCCAACCGAAAAATCCTCCTGAAAACGCCTGTACACTTCCCAATAACCATTACTATATGTAAGCACTAGTCAAAGTTTGAAACTTGTAGCCCCTCCCGCGGGGACTTTGGGGGAGTAAGTCGTCCTCGAAGACATAGTTAAAAGGTTTTTCGACTACACTGAATAAATGGCTATCTCAGAATTTTGATCCGTTGACTTTGGGAAAATAATTAGCGTGGGAGGGGGCCTAGGTGCCCTCCAATTTTTTCGGTCACTTAAAGAGAGCTCTAGAGCTTTTAATTTCCGTTAGAATGAGCCCTCTCGCAACATTCTAGGACAAGTGGGTCGATACGATCACCCCTGGGGAAAAAAAACAAAAAAAAAACAAAAAAACAAACAAATAAACACGCATCCGTGATCTGCCTTCTGGCCAAAAATACAAAATTCTACATTTTTGTAGATAGGAGCTTGAAACTTCTTCAATAGGGTTCTTTGATACGCTGAATCTGATGGTGTGTTTTTCGTTAAGATTCTATGACTTTTAGGGGGTGTTTCCCCCTATTTTCTAAAATAACGCAGATTTTCTCAGGCTCGTAACTTTTGATGGGTAAGACTAAACTTGATGAAACTTATATATTTAAAATTAGCATTAAAATGCGATTCTTTTGATGTAGCTATTGGTATAAAAATTCCTTTTTTTAGAGTTTTGGTTACTATTGAGCCGGGTCGCTTCTTACTACAGTTCGTTACCACGAACTGTTTGATAGGTAATGGAAGGACTCTACAGCTAAATAAATTTCTTTTCTTTTTAGCGATGTACGAGCATAGAATATTTGTGCAAGGAATTTTATGGGATATCAATTCCTTTGATCGTTGGGGGTAAGTTGTCGTCGTCTCTATTTTCCTTTGGGAATAATAGTTTTATTTTTTGCAATTTTATTTTGTTTACAGCTGTTTCTGTGTTTAAAGCCAATTGTCTTTTTTATATGTGTGTATTTGTTCCACATGGGTAAATAAGTTAAAAACGTGAAAATCTGTGCGCAAGAATCTTGTAACCATCAGAATAGAGCTAAAGTGTTAAAACCAGGTAAGTATTGACTAAAAAAAGGTAAAGCCAAAAACCCTAAAAATATGATTTTATGATAAAAAGCGTACAACATATGTCAAGCTTGCATGGTTTTGTGTTCGCTTTTCCTGCTGTATAAAAAAGCAATGTATATTAATTAACCTATAATTTCAAGAATCCATACAGAATGATTTGGAAGTATGAGAATAGACGTGGAGTATAAAAAAGCGAACAATATGACTGAAAAGTTTTTTAAGTAAATTCTGTTTTTCTGTAGTGTAACTAACGGGAAAGCAAATCGTCCGCGGTTGTGATGGGAGGATGTCATAAACAAAGATTTAAGGAAAATGTGAACTTCCTGGGAGGGTTTAAAGAGGGAAGCCTTGAATTGATTGGGATGGAGGAGGAGCGTGCTTAGCTGTGTGGGCGTCAGGTGGCTTGGTGCTGCGGTGAGGTTTTAGTAGTAGTTGTAGTAACTATCCTTCATTTGTTTAAAATGATTTTTTCAGTAGTTGTTTGTTCTGATCGTCGCTTGGTCTTGCAGAGATATCAGCTCATAATAAATTCAATAAATTGGATCGAATGCTTTGATTGGTTGAATTGAAATTGTAAAATTTAACTGAGATGGTTGATTGAAAAATTCATCAAATTGTTTTTTTTATTCCACAAAGAGAGACAAAATTACAACTAGCCCTACCGTCCAATATCATAGAATACGTTTTTTTAAGGTCCAAACTCAAGCGAACTAATTAATTTGCACAAGAAAGAATGAAAAGAAAGGAAATTAACTTCACGTTAGTTAACGTAAAATAGTAACATAGCTACGTTTCGTTAATTTCGCTAATTAATGAAAATCACTATAACATCATTGTTTACCCCACTAGACGAAAATAAACATTTGATTTGCTTAATAACCAGGCATCCTGTAAATTTTTAGAATAATTATCAAGCGATTTCCTATGTTTACAACAGATGTTTACAACAGATGGTGCTGATTTAACTTAAAGTCAGGTAAATGACATATTATGATTTCCAAACAGTTCGTGGTAACGAGCTGTAGTAAGGAGTGACCCGGCTCAATAGTAACCGAAATTCTAAAAAACGGAATTTTTATGACAACACTTACGTCAAAAGAATTGCATTTTAATGCTGGTTCTAAATATATACGTTTTATTAAGTTTAGATTTACCCATCAATAGTTATGAGCCTGAGAAAATTAGCCTTATTTTAGAAAATAGGAGGATATACCCATTAAAAGTCGTAGAATCTTAACAAAAATCACACCATCATATTCAGCGTATCAGAGAACCTTACAGTAGAAGTTACAGGTTCCTAGCAAGAGCTAAGAGCTCATATGGTACTTGTGACGAGGCAAGAAGAGCTAAGAGCCAGGAGCTCATATGGTATGAGCTCTAACAAAATTCTAAGAATCAATAGATTGATTTAAAAGGAAAATCAGAGGCTTAATGCCGGTCAGGATTTAAAATAAAAGCTCTGAGTCACGATGTCCTTCTAAATATCAAAATTCATTAAGATCCGATCACCCACTCGTAAGTTATAAATACCTAATTTTTCTAATTTTTCCTTTCCCTTTAGCCGCCAAGATGGTCGAATCTGGGAAACCGACTTTATCAAGTCAATTTGTTCAACTCCCTGACACGCCTACCAATTTTCATCGTCCTAGCACGTCCAGAAGCACCAAACTCGCCAAATCACTGAACCGCTCCCCCCGACTCCCCCAAAGGGAGTGTATCCGGTACGATTACGTCAATCATGCATCAAGGACATTAGCTTATTCTATCCACCAAGCTTCATCCCAATTCCTCCACTCAAAGTGTTTTCCAAGATTTCCCCCTCCAACTCCCCCCAGTGTCAAAAGATATGGTCGGAATTTGAAATAAGAGCTCTGAGGCATGAATTCCTTCTAAATATCAAATTTCATTAAGATCCGATCACCTATTCATAAGATAAAAATACCTCAATTTTCACGTTTTCCAAGAATTCCGGTTTCCCCCTCCAACTCCCCGCAATGTCATAGGATCTGGTCGGAATTTAAAATTAGAGCTTTAAAGCACAAGATCCTTCAAAATATCAAATTTCATTAAGAACTGGTCACCGTTTCGTAAGTTACAAATACCTCATTTTTCCAAATTACCCCCCCACCAACTCCACCAAAGAGAGAAGATCTGGTCGGTCATGTCAGTCACGTATCTTAGACAGGTTTTAACTCTTCCCATCCAGTTTCATCCTGATCTCTCCGCTTTAAGTATTTTCTAAGATCCCCCCCCAATTATGCTGGATCCGGTTGGAATTTAAAACAAGAGATCTGAGTCACAAGGTCCTTCTAAATATGAAGTTTTTATGAAGATCCGATCACTCCTTCGTAAGTTAAAAATACATCATTTTTTCTAATTTTTTAGAATTACCCCCCCCCCCCCCCATTAAAGAGGATCAGTTCCAATGATGTAAATCACGTATCTAAGATTTCTGCTTATTTTTCCCACCAAGTTTCATTCCGATCCCTCCAATCTAAGCGTTTTCCATTATTTTAGGTTCACCCACCCAAACTCCCCCCAATGTCACCAGATCCGGTCGGGATTTAAAATAAGAGCTTTGAGTCACGATATCCCTCTAAATATCAAATTTCATTGAGATCCGCTCACCCGTTCGTAAGTTAAAAATACATCATTTTTTCTAATTTTCAGAATTTTGGCATTTTCTAAAGAACAATGGAAAAATAAATGTGACAAAATTTTTTCAACTGAAAGTAAGGAGCAGCATTAAAACTTAAAACGAACAGAAATTATTACGCATATGAGGGGTTCACCTCTTCCTAATTCCTGGATCTTTACGACAAAGTAATTTTATTAATTTCAACCATTTATTCTTCGGCCTTTGTGATTCAGGGGTGATTCTTAAGGAATTGGAACAAAATTTAAGCTTTAGTGTAAAGAGCGAGGCACTAACGAAGGGGTGAATTCTCTCATACATGTAATAAAAACATACGAATATAGAATTTCGTTACGTAAGTTAATTCGTAAGTTAAGTACATTTTTACTAATAAAAACGTTTGTAAAAAAATAAAAGTTCTAGTTGCCTTTTCAAACAATCAACAAATTGGAGGGTAACTAGTAAATGAAAAAAAGTAGGGTAAATAAAAAAAAACAAGTTTTTTATAACTGAAAGTAAGGAGCAATATTAAAACTTAAAACGGACAGAAATTACTCCGTATATGAAAGGGACTGTTCCCTCCTCAACGCCCCGCTCTTTACGCTAAAGTTTTTTACTGTTTTTAAAAGTAGTTTTGAGAGAAAGAGTAAAATTTTAGAGCCTTCAATATTCAACCTTTAATCTCTGATATATTATCCAGCTTCAAAAAAAAACTTTTCCATAGACAAAATCATTTGCTAGAATATGCAGATCTATTTCAACACTTTCTCTGGATATAGCTCTAGGCTATATGCTAAGGCTATATGCTATATGCTAGGCTATACTGTTTGACTATATGCATATCTTTTATTTGTGTTCGTTTCTAATACGACTTTTATGTTCACTCGCGAATGTGATTCTTTTAAATCTCTGTGTTGTGATATACATACTTGTAATATTTGAACGAAGTTAATCATATATAAAAATTTTTAATATAAAAAATATTAATGATAACTGTATTTTTTTGTCTCTTTTTTTGTACAAGCGTTATCTTTGAGTTAAAGAGACACACTAGATGGTAACTTAACACAGTTAAGTTAGACATATATACATATATAGTCATATATAAGTCAGACATATATAAATTTCATGAATAAAACATGTACCAAAGTCGGTGTCTTTGTTACAAAATTTGTAACATAGCAAAGTAATTAAATCTGTAGCGACTTTGGGCCAACGTTGGATTTGATCTCCCAAGACCAGTGAAAATGAGCCATATGGCACCGTAAAGGCAAAGGTATACTAAAGACAACTGATCTATATCCAGGGATCCTTTAATTATGTAGGTTTTGACAAGATTTACGAAGTCCCTAAGTTTCAACTGGGGGGGGGGGCTCAAAAGCTTGCTTTTCAATTTCACTATAATGCTAATTGAGGTGATCGGCCGCTACGAGTGGGCCGGAAGTTGCAATTATAAATGATCGAAGAGGGAGAAAGGGTAAAACTTTGAACAGAGTAGGGTTGTAAGCCCTTGTATGCTTCATGCAGTCAGGATTTGATTGGCTTCTAAGATAGCTTGACGCCCCGGGTATTTTTTTAAACATAACTATTTTGGTTAGAATTCCCTAACTTGCCTAAGGCGTGATATATACTTTCAGAACTGTGAGACTGTACTACTTCTAATATGAGAAACTGCAAGTCTAAGACCCAAATAATTTTAGTTCGTAAATGTTCCTGGGAGAGGGGAGGGTGGATTGTACTGTAGTTTGGATATAAAATTAAACTGTGTGATTTGTAGTCTTGCTAATGAATGGCTCTACTTTTAGAGAAGACTCAAACAAACTTACAACAGATTTATTTTCAAAAATGTCTACAAAAAGTAGACGGAACTGATTCTTGTTCTTGTGAAGCAAACACTAAGGTTGATTTTAATTTGTAGCATTTCAAATCTGTTTCTATCCATCTATGAAAAGGTTCCTGATTTAAGTTCCAAGCTATCTATACTGCTATATCCAGTGATTGTGTTTAAATAGCGACATCTATAACTCTAATCACGTGATACAAGCAATTAATAGATCATGAGTGGGGTGCGGCTCAAATTACCTGAAACAAAAAGGAAATAAAAACCTTGAAACCCGAAAAACTCTAGCAAATGAATTATTGATCTGAGCAGTCTGAATTACTGATCTGAACAGATTGATGTGAAGTCAGGTTACAGTTAAAGGGTCCAAAGGCCCGAGCGAGATGAGACGGACAAAGAAAAAACCTTTGACGGCGGTGTGGTAGTGGGCTTTTTGGGCACTGAGAGGTATAAACAACTTCGGGGCAAAATACCTCTTTTGCGACCTTTTCAATTTAGGGGAAAATTGTTGCTAAAACTTGTTTCACTTACAGTTATTATTTTCTATTTCTTGAAAAAGACTGTAATTTATCCTCTCTTCTGAACTGAAACGTAAATTAAATTTTTTTTTTTACTTCTATTTGTTTAAAATTTCTATTTGTTTGATTTTGAGAGTTGATTTCAGTTTAACTTCATCCTAGCCTCTTCTCCCACTTATGCCTGGATATAGTCCTAGGACAATAGAAGCTTACTCATCTCGTTGGTTTACATTATTGTGTGTGCTTATTTATCTTAAACTGTGCCAATTTGAAAAAAAAAACACAGCAAACTTTAGCATATAGCCTAAAGCTATATCCAAAGAAAGGGTTGGGGGAAAGGGGGGGGGATTGGATGAAGTTAAGCTGAAATTTACTTCAAAAATTTACAATCGAATAAAAATTTTGTAAATCCAAATTGATAAAATGTTAAAAATCTAAAAAAATAGTGGTTAGTCCAGAAGAAGGAATATTTATACGTCGAATCTTAAAATTACAATCAAAAGCAACTCACAGGAAGTGTGAAGAAACATGGCAATAGATTGAATATATCACAATAAATATCACAATACCTATTCACAATAACTCAAAAATACCTAATATAATTCACAATACTTGTAGAAATCTAAAAAACAAGTGCTTGCTGAAAACGCAACAAAAATTGGGAGGAGAAAATAAGTAATTTATTGAAAATGATTCATATTAATATGAATAAAATTATTCATATTCATATTAATTCATATTATGGGCCTATATAGTCTTTCAACTGTCATAAAATCAGTAAATTTTAGTATACAATTTTAGCTAAGTAAGATATTTATGGTAAAGGTTTAGTATTTTTTTTTGCGTTTTTGATTAAAGTAAAGAGCGAATATGAAACCTGAAATAGATAAAAATTGAATGAAACAATTAATGTAGCCAAAGATATAAAATTGAAATAGTGAGAAATAAAATAGAAGACAATAAAAGTGATGCGAAAAATAACAAAACAAAGTCCAAATGTGTTTGGCTTCAGATCTGGAATCCTTTATTTAGGGGTTAAAAAGAGAGGAAACAAAATAGAAATTTAAGTCTAAAAAAAGCTCTTTACTGAAAACGCAACAAAACATGATTAGGAGGAGAAAATAAGTAACATATCGAAAATAATAAAAGTAATTTTAAAAGCTCTAAATAGTGTTTTACCCGTCATAAAATCAGTAAATTTTAGGTTAAGTAAGATCAGTTTTTGGTAAATATATCATTTTTTTGCGTTTCTAATATAAGTATAGAGTGAATATGGAGCCTAAAATTCATAAAAGTTTGATGAAACAATTCATGTAGCTAAAGATGCTAGATTGATTACGTATGTTTAAATAATCAGTATAAAATTTTTAACATAGTAAAAAATGAAAGACTACTCGATGCAAAAAAAATAATGATATAAGTCCAAATGTTTCGTCTTCCAATCTGGAAGCCTTTATCGAGGGGTTAAAGAGCCTAGCTTGGATAAAACATGAGGAAACAAAGGGAGCACACTAATTCTAACTTAACTAACAATTGCTAAAAGAGAAAAAAACAATGAAATTGATCTCATGCTTAGGCGAAACCTACATAAAAACAAACAAAGCAAAAACAATTAGAAAATATAAAACAGGCGAGTCAATGAGTAAAGTCACATTTAAAAGTGTTTTAACATATATATTTTTTCCCACTTCACGCATATGGCGACGGAAAAAGTCCGTCGACTGAAAAAGTCCGTCGACTAGAAAGTTTCTTCGGGGTGGCCTAAATAAGACTGAAGGGTTAAAATTACTGTATTCTTTTTATGGCACTCGGTATTAACCAAGTGACATATAGCAGTCGCCAAATCTGTCGGTCTGTCTGTCGGTCCCGGTTTTGCTACTTTAGGCACTTCCAGGTAAGCTAGGACGATGAAATTTGGCAAGCGTATCAGGGACCAGACCAGATTAAATTAGAAATAGTCGTTTTCTTGATTTAACCATCTGGGGGGGAGTGGGGGCCCGGTTAATTCGCAAACAATAGAAAAAATGAAGTATTTTTAACTTATCAGCGGGTGATTGGATCTTAATGAAATTTGATGTTTGGAATGATATTGTGCCTCAGAGCTCTTATTTTAAATCCCGACCGGATCTGATGACATTGGGGGGAGTTGGAGGGGGAAAACCTAAAGTCCCGGTTTTGCTACTTTAGGCACTTCCAGGTAAGCTAGGACGATGGAATTTGGCAAGCGTATCAGGGACCGGACTAGATTAAATTAGAAATAGTCGTTTTCCGATTTGACCATCTGGGGGGGGGGAGTGGGGGCCGGTTAATTCGGAAAAAATAGAAAAAATGAAGTATTTTTAACTTATGAGCGGGTGATTGGATCTTAATGAAATTTGATGTTTGGAATGATATTGTGTCTCAGAGCTCTTATTTTAAATCCCGACTGGGTCTGATGACATTGGGGGAAGTTGGAGGGGGGAAACCTAAAATCTTGGAAAACACTTAGAGTGGAGGGATCGGGATAAAACTTGATGGTAAAAATAAGCGCAAGTCCCAGATACATGATTGACATAATCGGAACTGATTTGCTCTCTTTGGAGTAGTTGGGGGGGGGAGAGTAATTCTTAAAAATTAGAAAAATGAGGTATTTTCAACTTACGAACGGGTGATCGGATCTCAATGAAATTTGATGTTTAGAAGGATATCGTGTCTTAGAGCTCTTATTTTAAATCCCGACCGGATCTGGTGATGGGGGCGGGGAGTTGGAAGGGGGAAACCTAAAACTTTGAAAACACTTAGAGTGGAGGGATCGGGATGAAACATGGTGGGAAAAATAAACACAAGTCCTAGATAGATGATTGACATAAACGGAACGGATCCGCTCTCTTTTGGGTAGTTGGGGGGGGGGTATTTCTGAAAAATAAAAAAAAATGAAGTATTTTTAATTTACGAACGGGTGATCGGATCTCAATGAAATTTGATATTTAGAAGGATATCGTGGCTCAGAGCTCTTTTTTTAAACCTGACCGGATCTGGTGACATTGGGGGGGGGGAGTTGGGAGGGAGAAACCTAAAAATTGGAAAACACTTAGAGTGGAGGGATCGGGATGAAACTTGGTGGAAAAAAACACGAGTCCTAGATACATGATTGACATAACCAGAACGGATCCGCTCTCTTTGGGGTAGTTGGGGGGGGGGGGGTTAATTCTGAAAAATTAGAAAAAATGAGGTATTTTTAACTTACGAACGGGTGATTGGATCTCCATGAAATTTGATTTTTAGAAGGATATCGTGTCTCAAAGCTCTTATTTTAAATCCTGACCGGATCTGGTGACATTGGGGGAAGCTTGGGGTGGGGAAACCTAAAATGATGGGAAACGCTTAGATTGGAGGGATTGGGATGAAACTTTTCTGGAAAAATAAGCAGAAGTCTTGCATACGTGATTTACATAATTGAAACGGATCCGCTCAATTGCGGGTGGGGGGGGGGTAATTCTGAAAAATAAGAAAAATGACGTATTTTTAACTTACGAAGGAGTGATCGGATCTTCATGAAACTTCATATTTAGAAGGACCTCGTAACTCCGATATCTTATTTTAAATCTCAACCGGATCAAGCGTAATTGGGGGGGGGGCAGTTGTGGGGACCGGAAATCTTAGAAAATACTTAAAGCGGTGAGATCAGGATGAAACTGGATGGGAAGAATAGAAACCTGTCTAAGATACGTGACTGACATAACTGGACCGGATCTGCTCTCTTTGGTGGAAATGGGGAGGGGGGGGTAATTTTGAAAATTGAAGTATTTGTATCTTACGAAAGGGTGACCAAATCTTAATGAAATTTGATATTTAGAAGGATCTTATGCTTTAAAGTTCTAATTTTAAATTCCGACCAGATCCTGTGACATTCTGGGGAGTTGGAGGGGGGAACCGGAATTCTTGGAAAACATAAAAATTGGAGTATTTATATCTTACGAATAGATGATCGGATCGTATTGAAGTTTGATTTTTAGAAGGAATTCATGTATCAGAGCTCTTATTTCAAATCCCGACCAGATCTTTTGACATAGTGGGGATTTGGAGGGGGAAATCTTGGAAAAACACTTGGAGTGTAGGAATCGGGATGAAGCTTGGTGGATAGAATAAACAAATGTCCTTGATACGTGATTGACAGAATCGTACTGGATTCGCTCTCTTTGGGGGAGTTGGGGGGAGGGGTTCAGTGATTTGGCGAGTTCGGTGCTTCTGGACGTGCTAGAGCGATGAAAATTTGTAGGCGTGTCAGGGAGCTGCACAATTTGACTTGATAAAGTCCGTTTTCCCAGATTCCACCATCTGGGGGGCAAAAGGGAGAGGAAAAATTAGAAAAAATTAGGTATTTATAACTTACGAGTGGGTGATCGGATCTTAATGAATTTTGATATTTAGAAGGACTTTGTGACTCAGAGCTCTTATTTTAAATCTTGACCGGCATTAAGCCTCTTATTTTCCTTTTTAAATCAATCTATTGATTCATAGAATTTTGTTAGAGCTCATACCATATGATCTCTTGGCTCTTAGCTCTTCTCGCCTCGTCACAAGTGCCATATGAGCTCTTAGCTCTTGTTTTTTTACTTAATTCCCAAGTTTCTTACCCGTTAACTCCAAATAACCTACAAAATAGATAAAACCACATAACTGAAAAAAAAACTTAACAAGTGGAAAAGCGGGAATTTACCTGGGATAATTCTTCACGTGGGAGGGGGGGGGGTGGCTCCTGGCGAGCCCAACACTGATGTAGGACAACCTGATTAAGAAAAGATAAGCAGTACAAGCTGCGAAAAGCACTAAACGCAATAAAGAAAATTGAAACCGACACTGACTCGAGGTCAACGCAACTCTCATTCCACCCGTAGTTCGTAGTGCTAGATTATTCCAAGAAGGTTCATTCGAGTGAGCCATAAAATACTCGTGACTTATTGAGCAGCGTTAGTTATTATAGGTAATGGAAGGACTCTACAGCTAAATAATTTTTTTTTCTTTTTAGCGATGTGCGAGCATAAAATATTTGTAGAAGGAGTTTTATGGGATATCAATTCCTTTGATCATTGGGGGTAAGTTCTCGTCTTTTCTATTTTTCTTTGGGAATAATAGTTTTTATTTAATTCAAAACTGTTTCTGTATATAAAGCCCATTGTCTTTTTTTATATGTGTGCATTTTTTACACATGGACACATAAGTTAAAAACGTGACAATCTATGCGAAAGAATTTTGGAACCATGAGAATAGAGCTAAAATGTAATTTTAGCATTGACTAAAAAACGGTAAAGCCGAAAACCCTAAAAATATGATTTATTGATAACAAGCGTGCAACATATGTATGATTTGTACGGTTTATTTCTTTCTTTATGAAAAGAGCAATGAAAATTAATTAACCTAGAATTTCAAGAATTAATACAGAATGATTTGGAACTATGAGAATAAATATAGGCTATAAAAATGTGAAACATATGAGTGAAAAATTTTTCAAGCTACGATAGTTTTTCAGTAAATTCTGTTTTTCTGTGTTGTAAGTAACAGGAAAGCAAAATAATCCTATAACTACACTGTAACTAAACGGAAAGCAGATCCTCTGCGGTTGGAGTAGGAGGATGTCATAAAGAAAGATTTAAGGGAAATAGGAACTTCCTGGGAGGGTGTAAAGAGGGAGGCTTTGAATATATTGGGATAGAGAAGGAGCGTGCGTAGTTTTTTGGGCTTCAGGTGGCTTGGTGCTGCGGCGAGTCGTTAGTAGTAGTTGTAGCAACTATCCTTCATTTTGTTTATAGTGACCTTTTCAGTAGTTATATGTTCTGGTCGTCGCTTAGTCTTGCAAAGATATCAGCTCATAATAAATTGGATAGAATGCTTTGATTGGTTGAATTGAGATTGAAAAATGTAACTGAGATGATTGATTGAAAAATTCATCGAATTTTTTTTTTTTTTATTTCACAAAGAGAGATAACAGCGAAACTACAACCGACCTATAGAATATCGCTTGCCCGAGCATCCAATGTGATAAATACGTTTGTTTAAGTACCAAACTCAAGCAAATCAATCAATTCGAAAATCAATGCAACGTCTTTGTTACCCCCCTAGACGAAAATAAACCTTTGACTTGCTTAATAACAAGGCATCATGTAAATTTTTAGAATCATTATCAAGTGATTTCCTGTTTTACAACCTCTTATAGTTTACAACAGATGGTGCTGATTTAACTTAAAGTCAGGTAAATGACATATTATGATTTTCAAACAGTTCGTGGTAACGAGCTGTAGTAAGGAACGACCCGGCTCAATAGTAACCAAAACTCTAAAAAACGGAATTTCTATAACAATACTTACGTCAAAAGAATTCCATTTTAATGCTGGTTTTAAATATATAAGTTTTATTAAGTTTAGAGTTACTCATCAATAGTTACGAGCCTGAGAAAATTCGCCTTATTTTAGAAAATAGGGGGATATACCCCTTAAAAGTCATAGAGTCTTAAAAAAAATCACACCATCAGATTCAGGTATCAGAGAACCCTACAGTAGAAGTTTCAGGCTCCTAGCAACAGCAAGAGCTAAGAGCTCATATGGCACTTGTGACGAGGCAAGAAGAGTTAAGAGCCAGTAGTTCATATGGTATGAGCTCTAAAAAAATTCTAAGAATCAATAGATTGATTTAAAAGGAAAATCAGAGGCTTAATGTGATCATTATCAAGTGATGTCCTATGTTTACAACCCCTTATAGTTTACAACAGATGCATAGGCGCCATTTGGGGGGGGGGGGCAGGGGTGGGCAAATGCCCACCCCAGATTTTCCAGGGGGCCCAAGCTTCCACCACAAAAGGCCCTTTGCCGGCCATAATAATCCATTATGTCCAACATAATCCATTCTGTCCCATTGATTTGAAATTACTGCACACCTATTAACCAAAGAGCATAATTACTTGACGACCCTTGGGGTAATTACGCTATTTGCTATTAATTATTGTAAATTTTGAAAGTAGGTAAGCTACATAATAAAATTCTCGAGTTTTGTCAAATGCCCGTTTCCAAGATGATTACGCGAGACGAAGTCAGTCGGGGGGCCCAAGATGGAGTTTATGCCCACCCCAAGATTTGGTCCAAATGGCGCCTCTGAACAGATGGTGCTGATCTTACTTAGAGTCAAGTAAATGCACATTATGATATTATCCTCAAAGGGCGAGTTAAAGAGAATAAGAAACTCGTAAGAGTTGGGCCACCGGCAGTTTGACATGTGAAGATGAGATTCAAAACTACTAGCGCCACTGACAGTGTAACATCTGGCAACTTATAGAAGAAAAGTAGGAAATTTAAAAAAAAAAATGGATGACTGATATTATCACTCTACAATCCAACGGGAGTAGCTGAAATATTTGTTTCGATAATTAGTCAGTATTCTTTGTTATTAATAGTAACTTTAGATCAGAATTAAGTTTGCACATATTAGTCCTAGGGTTGACTAAGGAAAATCTTGGCTAATTGACTTCAAGCTTGTAGACCTAATTGGAACAAACTTTTTTTCTCCATTTATATCATTGTTTTACTTAAGAGCATTCGATACCTCAAACATCTTTTTCTGAGCCTCAACGTCGGCTTACTCTTCCAAAGGCAAGGGGCTCATTAGCGAATTCTCATTAAACCTTATTGAGAATTTTTGGTTTGATGTATTTATATAATTGATTCTAGTATGTATATCATTGCCTTTTATTTATATGTCTTTTAATTTGTATGTCTTTCAAATATATTTATTATTTATATCATCGCTTTGATTACCAAGCAATGTCTGATGTTCATTACAAGATATATTTTGTTGTTTAAATTATTTGGATTTTTTTAAGTTTAATTTTGGTCCTTGAGTTCTAAAACGTTCATAGGGTACACCAACTTCAATCAGTCAAAATCTTTAAAAATTGGACGTTGCATTAACAAATGCAACAAATAATTGCTTCCAGTTACATATTTGGTGCAATTAATTGATAATTATAGTGAAACACAAGGAAACTTCTTGATTACATAACAAAGAATTTAAATGTTAAGGTTTATTAAGGAAAATGTTCAATCAGTCAAAATCTTTAAAAATTTGACATTACATTAACAAATGTAACGAAGAATTGGTTTCAGTTACATATTTGGTGCAGTTAATTGATAATTATAGTGAAACACAAGGAAAACTCATGACTACATAACATGGAATATTATGTCAATGTTTATTAAGGAAAATATTCTCGCCTCGACTTAGCCATTGGATGAATTCTCGCTAGATTTGTATGACATTATTTTATGGCTTATTTAATTTTTCCTTTTTTTTATTTTACCATATTCTTTTTGAATTGTGTGTCCTGTTCTTTTTTTTAACAATCCATAATAAAAAGAACGACTGAACTGTGTAAAAATGAACATAATTTATTGAACATATTGAACATAATTGACGAACGATTTTTGTTAAGGTTTGAAGTTACGAATTCATGAAACTGATATTAGAGCTGTGACAAAGATATGAATTTATTTATTATTATTTTTTTTCTGTTTATTTAACATTGTTAATGGTATCCCGTTTTATATTATCCTCATTTTGCGTTTCATAACAATTTATAGCATGTTTGTTTTGCTTGTGCTTTGTTCTACCTAAATACCCGATATTAAAGTTTTTTTATAGGGTGGAGTTGGGGAAGCAGCTAGCGAAAGCAGTCGAGCCAGAATTGCAAGACAACAACCCGGTGCTAACTCACGACGCGTCTACGAACGGGCTGACAAAACTTCATTAAAGAGCACTATTGATGATTGGTATAATTTAGTGTCGTACTATTTGGCACATCTTTTATTTATGTTCATTTTTAATTCGAGTTTTATGTTGACTCGCAAATGTGATTCTTTTAAATTTCTGCGCTGTGATATACATAATTGTAGTGTTTGAACAAAGTTAAAGGTATATAAAAAATTTTAATATAAGAAATATTAACGATCATATTTCCTTTTTTTTTCCTTTTTTTTTGTACAAGCCTTATCTTTGAGTTGAAGAGACGCACTAGAACTTTACACAGTTCTATAAATTCTTTTTATAAAGTGTGTACGGTGCTCCTTAACCTTTTATTGGGGGGGGGGGTAGATTTAACGCAGTTTTTGCATTATTTTTTTTTCATAGTTGGTAATATTAATATTTAAGGGCTTTTTTCTGCAATGTTCTCGACCATCTTTCAACTGAAATAAGCTATAGTGTCTTAACGCTTAAGCAGACATAGATAAATTTCATTAATACAATTTGTAACAAAGTCGGTGTCTTTGTTGCAAAATTTGTAACATAGCAAAGTAACAAAATCAATGGCAACTTTGGGCTAACGTTGGAGTCGATCTGCCAAGACAGTGGAAATGAACCATATAGCACCATAAGGGTAAAGGTATACTAAAGACAACTAATCTGTTTCCAGGGATGCTTGAATTATGTTGGTTTTGACGAGATTTACGAAGTCCCTAAATTTCAGGTGGGGGGGGGGCTTAAGAGCTAGCTTTCCAACTTTCACTCTAGGGGTAATTGAAGTGATCGGCCGCTACGAGTGGGTCCAGAAAGGTAGGTAGGTAGATAAGTTTTATTTTATCCACAATACAAACATAGATACAAAAATGACAACACTAATAAATTATTGCAGCAAAAAGAAAGTCCTAAGGACTTGTGCTGCAATTTCCTATTATGATTTACATCTTATCAATAAATATCTAAACATAACATCTCATGATTAATCACCTAGCCTATCTTATATATGAAAATAACAACACATGCACATGAACAAAATAATCATATTAAATATCATTTACCGGTATTCAGCCCCCACCCCTCATCAATAAACTGCAAAAAAAAGACATCAAAAACCTTCTGCCCTTCAAAACCTATTACTTAAATAAAATATTTTCAATTTATTTTTAAACCCATATAAAGTGACAGACTCGCTGATGCTAGCCGGCAAACTATTCCAAACAGAAGGCCCCAGATTACGAACCACATATGATGATCGAACTGTTTTTCTTTGTTCATGGCTTAAAAGTTGTGAATTTCTTGTATCATAATTATGGTACTCCTGATTCATGGAAAAATAATCATGAAAATACTCAGGGCATATATGTTTCATGCTCTGGAACACAAAAATTGATTGAAAAATTGGTCCAGAAAGTACAATTAGAAATGATCAAAGAGGGTTAAAGGGTGAAACTGAGGGAGAAAAGGTGAAACTTTGAACAGATTAAAGTTGTAAGCCCTTGTATAAGCAGTCAGGATTTGATTGGCTTTCAAGAGAGCTTGACTTCCCGAGTATTTATTTAAACATGATTATTTTGGTTAGAATTACTATGTTGCCTAAGGCGTGAATATGTACTTTCAGAACTGTGGGACTGTACTACTTCTAATATGAGAAATTGCAAATCTAAGACCCAAAAAATTTCAGTTTGTAGGTGTTCCTGGGAGAAGGGAGGGTGTATTGTACTGTTTTTTTGGAGATAAGATTAAAGTGTGTGATTTGTAGTCTTGCAAATGATTGGCTCTACTTTTAGAGAAGACTCAAACAAACTTACAACAGATATAATTTCAAAAATATCTACAAAAAGTAGTTGGAACTGATTCTTGTTCTTGTGTAGCAAACACTAAGGTTGATTTTATTATAATTTGTAGCATTTCAAATCTGTTTCTATGCATCTATGAAAAGGTTCCTGATTTAAGTTCCAAGCCATCTATACTGCTATATCCAGTGATTGTGTTTAAGTAGCGGTATCTATAACTCTAATCACGTGATACAAGCAATTAATAGATGAGAGGCGCGGCTCAAATTACCTGAAACAGAAAGAAAATAAAAACCTTGAAACACAAAAAACTCTAGCAAATGAATTACTGATCTGAGCAATCTGAATTAAGAATCTGAGAAGATTGATGTGAAGTCAAGTTACAGTTAAAAGGTCCTAAGCCCCGAGTGAGTGGAGGTGGACAAAATACTGTGACGGCGTTTTGGCGGTGGTCAGTGGCGGTGTGGTAGTCAGCGTTTTGGGCACTGAGAGGTATAAACAACCTCAGAACAAAATACCTCTTTTTACAACCTTTTCAATTTCGGGGAAAATTGTTGTTAAAACTTCCTTCACTTACAGTTATTATTTTCTGTTTCTTGAAATAAGACTGCAATTTATCCTCTCTTCTGAACTGAACAGTAAATTTACAAATTTTTTATTCTATTTGTTTAAATTTTTTATTTGTTTGATTTCCAGATTTGATTTCAGTTTAACTGCATCCTGGCCTCTTCTCCAACTTATGCCTGGATATTGTCCTAGTTTGGACAATAGAAGCTTCCTCATCTCGTTTGTTTACATTATTATTTGTACTTATTTATCTTTAACTGTGCCAATTTGAAAATTAACACAGTAAACTTTGGCATATAGCCTAAAGCTATATCACGAAAGGGTTGGGGGGAAGATTGGTTGGATGAAGTTAAGCTGAAATTTGCTTAACAAATCTACAAACGAATAAAAATTTCGTAAAGCCAAATTGAGAAAATTATAGAAAATAAAAAAAAAATTAGTGGTTAGTCCAGAAGAACGAATAAAATAAGTAAAATTTTTAAATTACTATTTAAAGCAACTTACAGGAAGCATGAAGAAACATGGCAATGAATTGAATATATCAGAGTAAATATCACAATACCTAATCACGATAACTCACAAATACCTAATATAAATCACAATACTTGTAGAAATCTAAAATACAAGTGCTTACTGAAAATGCAAAAAAATAGAAGGAAAAAATAATAATTTATCGAAAATGATAAATTAATATTAAGGGCATATATAGTCTTTCACCTGTCATAAAATTAGCATTTCTAGGATATAATTTTAGCTAAGTAAGATATTTTTTGGTAAAGGTCTAATTTCTTTTTTATTTTGATTGAAGTAAAGAGCGAAAATGAAATTTGAAGTAGATAAAAGTTAGACGAGGCAATTAATGTAGCCAAAGATATAAAATCTAAATAGTGAGAAATAAAATTGATGCAAACACAACAAAACAATGTCTGAATGTATTTGAGAAATAAAATAGAAGAAAATGAAATTGATGCAAACACAACAAAACAAAGTCTGAATGTGTTTGGCTTCAGATCTGGAAGTATTTATTGAGGGATTATAAAGCCTAACTTGAACAAAACATGAGGAAACAAAGAGAACACACAAATCCTAACCTAGCTAACAATTCCCAAGGGAGAAAAAACAATTAAATGAATCTCATGTTTAGACAAAACCTACATAATAACAAATAAAGTAAAACGATTAGAAAATATAAAACAGGCGTATCAATGAGCAAACTCACACTTAAAAGTATATTTTATTTGGATTTTGTTTTGTCTTTTTGCATAGTGTTTGTTCTCCCATTGTTAAGGTTTCAAGTTGTGATCCCGAAATATTTCCACTTTTATTATTAATTTTAGTATTTCTACTGCTTTTTTTTTCGAATCTGTGCATGAAAAAGTTAGTTCAGAATTATCTGCGTATTCTAGTAATTATTTTGTCTATGGAAAGATTTTTTTTCAAAGCTTGATAATATATCAGAGATATATCAAAGAGTAATAAAAGGTTGAATATTGAAGGCAAAAACTTTATTATAGCATTATATTTATATTTATTACTTTGTGGCCATCAATTACAAAAAGAAACATTGGGTGCTTTGAAACGTCTAGCTTAGTTTGTGAAGTTAATTAAACTTATTAGAGTGTTGAATACTCTTAGGTAGTTCACTTCACTTTTTTATATTTAGAACAAGAAAAGTGACATTTGTAAAGATGTTCTTGGTTTTGAGACCATTAACACTATTTACACATAAAAATTAATTATAGCAATGGAAGTGTGGTTAATCCTTGAATAGCTTGTATATTTACTCGTCATCAGCCAGTATAATTTTTAATAATGCATCTTATAGCCCAGTTCCACTTTTCATTAGATTTTCCCTACTGGGACTTGGTGGCTGCTATGCCTTGTGGGACCAATTTTCAGTTACACCAATAACTATTATACTTTTTTTTTACACTGAGGTCCCCTTGGCCAACAACTTTAGGATATAAGTTTCAAGGTCATCAGAAAAAAAATATCTGGGTCTTTATTGGGATATGTTAGCCAATGGAAGGGATGCCTGAAAATTTATTAGAAAGTATTGAATACTCTTTGGTAGTACACTTCGCTTTCTTATATTTTAGAATATAACAGAATATCTATGATTTTGAGACAAGACAAAAAAGAAAAGACAACCCTGTCACAAAAAAAGACAACCCTGAGCCTTTTGTGCAAGTTTAGAAAATGTATTAAGCTTTACATTTATAACAGCCTTTCATGGATAGGTTGAAAAGCAAAAACATTCAAAAGCAAAGTTAGTGTAGGGTGATTTAAATGAAAAAGAAGAAACAACATCTATGCCATCGATCTCAGCTCATTCCTGGAAACTGGTAAGGGTGTAACTTGTGCAGTTTTTAAGGAAAGTTTTGACCTCAGGCTGGATTGATGAATATGACATTACATTTTGGAAAGCTCCGCAGAACTCTTGCCTGGGGCCAAAAAGGATGGTTTTTGCTTGTCCACGAGCCAGAGCCTATGGTGTGCGAAGTGAAGTGGAGTTATATAGCCTTTGTCAGAGAGGAATATCTGAAGTTGTTCAGCCAAGCTTTCGGTTCATCAAACCTTGTTCCTGCTTTCGATTGGAAAGGTCCGTTCTAGCAGGTAAGCAGGCAGGCACCACTTTCAAATTGAAGATGGACTAAAATCTATAAGTGTTGAATATATGCAGCAGTTACCCGGCCCCACAGCCAATATATCTTCTTTGAGTGATAAATAAAAAAATTACAGAAGCAAAAAAGCAGCATTTTCCCACGGGTCCGAAAGTGCTGCCGTGATTTCGGCTGGGTTTATCATTTGTTTTTTTTTTTTTACTTGGGATTGAGGTAGAGAAATGTTATCAGATGTATTAATGTATGTATGTATATATTTATTTCCCATCAAAAGAAACAGATGGAGTATAAGATAAAAAAGCAAAAAACACACTACAAAAGAATACACAAACACAAGAAAAATTAGACCTCCGTTGCCTGTGCAACGGGAAGTGTTGCAGCACTGTGCCCTATTCCTTAGGGCACAGTTGCGGAGCAACACGTGCAACTGTGCCCTACGGGACACAGTTGCGGAGCAACAGTCTCCATTATGTCCTTCAGAGGACATTTTCCTAATGGGGCTTCGATTGTTGTCTTGACGCATCTTTGATATGGTTTTATTTCGAGCTCCTACTAAACTGAGTTTGGTAAAATGTTCATCTGGTCCACAAATAAACGAGAAAAAAAAATTCTAGCTGGCCCAGAGCCGAAGTTACCTCTAGAACGTCGAAACTTCGGAAATTATTTCTAAGAGAACGAAGCAACTTGGTATAAAGAAGACTTCACTTCTTCTTGCATAACTTTCATAGAACTACTCGATAAAAATAAAATAGACATCAAAATCGAAAATTTAAGAAAATTCCAAAAAATCGGAACGAGATGGACTTCTCCGGAATTATATCCGGGAAATCTGTAAGAGCTACGGAATTTCATGCTTTAGTTCTCGAAAAGATCAATAAAAGTTCTATATGAGTTCATAATTATTTTATCTCTAAAACGTTTACTTCCGAAACTAGGGCCGTCTTAACTTGACGCCAATTCGAAGTATTATGTTTCGAGACGCACATTTCGGGAATTATTTCCGGGAAATCTGAAAGAGATACGGAAATAACGTCTTATAGTTTTCTGCTTAAGTTTTGATGGTCTAAGCTAGGAAAATATAAAACAAACCAAATTCACCAAAAAATTTAAATTGCCCCGAGGGCATGACAAAACTTCCAAATAGAAAAACCCAAAGAAGGAATTTTATTTCGGAGAAACTATTGTAAGCTTCAGTTGTTAGGAGATCGAGACCTGTCGAACCGCGTTGGAAAAAAAATTCTAGCTGGTCCAGAACAGAAGTTACCTCTAGAACGTCGAAACTTCGGAAATTATTTCTTAGAGAACGAAGCAACTTGGTATATAGAACACTTCACTTCTTCTTGCATACTTTTCATAGCACTACTCGATAAAAATATAAGAAACATCAAAATCGAAAATTTGAGAAAATTCCAAAAAAAATCGGAACGAGATGGACTTTTCCGGAATTATTTCCGGGAAATCTGTAAGAGCTACGGAATTTTGTGCTCCGGTTCTCGAAGAGACAAATGAAAGTTCTACATGAGTTCAGCATAACTGTATTTCTAACAAGTTTATTTCCGAAGCTAGGGTCGTCTTAACTTGACGCCAAACATCGAACGCAGAGTTTCTAAGAAAAAAACGGTTTTATTTTTTTTTATGGAAAACTGTTAGAAATTTTAGGAACATCTCTGGAACTTTTTTACTCTGTTTCACGTTTCCCTTCCCTCTGAAAAATCTCAAATTTTTAACTCTTACCACTTCGGAGCTACAGGTCGCTGATCACGGTGAAAAAAAAAAAAAAAAAAACTACGAAAGCAGTAGTGTTGCTCCGCAACACAAAAAAACTACGAAAGCAGTAGTGTTGCTCCGCAACACAATTAAGAACAAATGGATATCTAACTACAAAAAACAAAAACCTATTGCCTCAAAATAATTGCCCAAGGATGAGTAACAATATTAGAGTTATATCTGGCGATCTGGGCTATTATTACTTCATTAGGGTCGATAATCCCATACCGACTTGTCACAATACGGTTACTTGTCCATGGTGGAAGCCGTAAGAGGTACTTTGCATATTTATAATATGTAGACCGCAATTCTTTCTTATCTTCCTTTTGGAATATCCTCCAAAAGGGACTTAAATACAGATAATGGGGTAGTGCCATTGCATTATATAGATGGGCCAAAATCCGCCGATCCAACTAACGCTTCTAAACTACAACACGGCTATACGCTAAATAGATCCGATTTTTTTTTTTTTATTTTTTTTTTTTAACCAATATTTAAATACAAAATTACACCTACAAAAATACATATATAGTCAAAAATTACTGTTGTCGTAATCCTTCCGCATCACCGACGTATTTAGACAGAAGTTCTTCCTTTTCTGTAGCAGAGCTTCTTTGATATCCTCCTGTGATGGAACGTCGACATGGGCTGTGTATAAAGGTTTATCTGATAGCAGAACCTCAAAGTCAATTTCTTCCTCCGGTTCCAAATTATCAGCAATGTCTCCCTGTTTTCCTTTCTTCCATTCTTGGACTACTTCAAGTATTGCCTTCTTTTCTTCCTCCCTTTCTAATTGTACTAAAACGCCATCATCATCATCTCTGTACCCATAGTAGTCAGCATCAACATCTTTCATAAGCTCTGCTCGTGTTTTTCTGGGAGGTGGGGGTGGTTCTTGTTCAAATAACTCACGTACACCAGGCAGATCTTTTGCAGCTCCAAAGTACTTGTATCCTCTATTTCCAGGCACTTCTTTCCCTTCTTCATCAAGCATCTTTGGACCAAGTTTCTGATAGTTTGGACCACCAAGCTCTGATATCCTAACCTCCCAATGCCCTTTTTCACGAAGTAATTTATTAATTTCATCATTCAAATCTCTGATCCTGAATTCGCCTAAGCCAGCATTTTGAATTTGTGATACTTTTTTAGAAATTTCTCTTATAATTTGCATCCTCCATTTTTCTGCTTCCTGTAAATCATCACACTCTGTTGCAAGGTAAGGTCGTCTATCTTTGGCTTTTAGGGTCCCCATTTCTGCTGCACGCCATCTTGCCAACGCTGTCATTGCTTTCTCTGAATTCCGAGCCATATCTAAAAATTTGAAATTTATAAGTCAAGGATTTTGATCACATCAAATATATTCTATGACTCTTATCTTAAATATGATATCTCTTAACCTTAAAAGTTCTGTCATTGCTAAAGAAATTGGAGCTTATCCTTTGCTCCTTTCTAAGTGGTGACGTTAAAATGTTGGCTCACGACAAAAAAAAAATCAACTTTTGAACTAAGACAGATAATTTTTTTTTAACGGCAATCGATAGCTCTTGATAAGCTGATCAAAGTGTATGTCATCCATTTTTTTGTAAAAAAATGAGCTATTTATCCTAATTAAACGGCTTTTGTGGTTCAGGGGTCATTCTTAAGGAATTGGAACAAAATTTGAGCTTTAGTGTAAAGTGCAAAATATTGAGGGGGGGGGGGGCAAATCCTATTATATACGTAATAAAAATATAAGAATATATAAGTTCCTTATGTAAGTTAATTTGTAAGTTATATATACTTATTACCAATAAAAAACGTTCGTAAATAAAATAAGTTCTAGTGGCCTTTCTAAGTAAGCCAAAAAATTGGAGGGCAACTAGGCTCGCTCCCCCTCCCCTTTTTCTCGAAACTGTTGAATCAAAACTTTGAGAAGGCCATTTAGCCAAAAAAGTAAAATTAATATGTAAATTTCGTTTTAATTATTAATGTTGGGTAGCTAAAATCAAAAACCGCATTAATTCAAAATGTTCAGACATTAAATAAAAAGACAAGTTTTTTAACTGAAAGTAAGGAGTGACATTAAAACTTAAATCGAGCCGAAATTATTCTGCTTATGAAAGGGGATGTCCCCTCCTAAATGTCCCGCTCTTTACGATTAAGTTTGGTTCTTTTTCATTATATTACTTTTTAAAGCAATAAAAAACTTGTTTTTTTCATTTATTACATACTTGGGCCTTCCAAGTATGGAAGTATCGACGTGTGTGTCGGCCACACACGTCGTTTGCTGATATCACACATTGAGTGTAAAATAAGTATTTAAACGTTGGAATCGTAAAAATCGCAAAATGATCCATCTGTATAAGCTTGCAGACTCAAATATTAGTATTAAGAAATCTCTATCCAGTCTTCAGGGATAATTTCGTTATCCTAGGTTATCAATTTGTTCGCAATAGTTTTTTGTATTAATGTAATGTATGAAATGAAGAGTTATTTTGTCATACATCTGAATTTTCAATATGTGTTTGTGTCCTTTTTTCTCTTCATTTTCTTAATCTGTTATTTACATTTTACTTTTTTTTTACTTAGTGACTACTTCATCTATTGTACCTTTTTTGACGGATAATAAATTAATAATAATAATAATAATATATACGCATCCAGGATCTTCTGGAAAAAAAATTCACATTTTGCAAATAGGAGCTTAAAACTTCTACAGTAGGGGAGAGGGGGGCGAAACCATACGGGGGCGAAACCGTCCGTTGGACCTCTCGTCCAAAGTCTTTGAACTAATTCATTCAGAAAATCGCTGCTAGATGCCATTCATGTATCACACATCAGGCGGAAGTTTTGAATATTTGATGTCAAAGACAACTGAGATATGAGGTGAAGAAGTTTGTATATACTCCCTGGAAATTTTGACACCTATCGTCCTCGTCAAATATTTTCCAAGTTATTTTAGCTACAGGTTTGTAAGTTAGAAGGATCATAAGAGGTATGTTTCCGGTATTTTCCTCGTAATTTTCATCAAGAAATGTCTGGCGGTTTCCAAAAAAAAGTAAAATTTTAAAAATGGTGTCAATAAGGGGTGACTCCGGACAGTTTTTTGGGGGCGACTCCGGACACATTTCGAGGTGTCCGGTTTCGCCCCATGCTGATGGAAGTATCTAATAGTCTGGAATTGGAAGTCGCAAGGGCTAGGAAATTACCAAATATTTCAATTTTATTATAGACTAGGAATAGGAATTTATTAAATTCAACTTTCAAAAAACAAAAACAATATTATGACCCAACAGAGAGCAGAGCTCGTAAGGCTGGGACAGTACAAATGCATAGAAAAAACACAACATCTCGTCATATAAAAGCATAAAAGATAGGAGTTAGCAGAGGAGGTCACCCCAGCGCGAGAATCCCACAACTAAAATCTATTATTCATCAATCCAGACACCCAGGCAAAGAACTATTTTTGAAGTATGTTTTCTCAAAGAAAGTCAGCTCACAAAATTTTGGAACATATCTCTCTCCGTCCTTGACATTTTAGATTTTGATTTACAGATGTTTTGCACCTATATTCGAAAAGGGGGTGCCCCCCCCCGATCCAGAATTACTGAAGCGTGCTGTGAGACAAGTCTTAAATGAGAATTCATCTTTCTGATCAGCCGCGGAAGAATTTTCTTTGAAGAAGTAAACCCTTGTGGATGCCGTGAAACCCAACAAGAGTATAATGCAAGATATTGAGAAGGGTAGCCCAAGTGCAAACAATGATAATGATAGTGATCAGGAGAGTTCCAAGTTCGTTTTTACTCCCAAACAAGAGAGAGAACTTGCTATATACCTCGAAAACTGCTCAATATTGAAACACGGACTTAATCCAAATGCAACGAGAAAGTTAGCCTACCAATGGGTAACAACTCTGAAGCTCAAATTCCCACCAAGTTGGGAGCTGAATGAAGGAGCAGGATTTGACTGGTTTAAAGTATCTATGAAGCGTAATGCCACTTTGCCCCTTATAAAACCGGAAAATACAAGCCTGGCTTGTGCTGCCGGCTTCAATGCCGCTGTAATTGGTGCCTTCTTTTGTAATCTTCAGGGACTGTATAGCAAGTTCCAATTTCGTCCTGGTAGGATTTGGAACTACGACGAAACGGGAGTACCCCCAGTTTTTCAGGCTCCAAAGGTGATTGCTAAAAAGGGGGCAAAACAGGTGGCACAGACCGTGTCGGCAGAAAGTGGGGAAAATACCACAATGCTGTGCTTTGTGTCTGCAACTGGTCAGACTATTCCATCAGTGTTTGTTTTTCCAAGAGTCAAGGCTCCTGAGAGAATGTATCAAGATGGACCACCAGGATGCATTGGCTTAGCCCATCGCAGTGGATGGATGACCTCGGAAAATTTCGTTTGTTCATTGCAGCACTTCCAGAAAGAAGTTAAACCTAGCAAAGAGAATCCTGTTTTGCTCTTGTTCGACAATCATGAAAGTCATATTTCAATTGAAGTAGTTTCCTTGTGCAAAGATATGGGGCATTCATCTTCTGACCTTTCCTCTCCATTGCTCTCATCTCATCCAGCCCCTTGATGTTTCAATTTATGCACCATTCAAACATGCCATCAGGGAGTCATTTGACACTTGGTTGCAGATGAATCCAGGGCGGAGGATTTCAATGCACGAAATAGCAAAGTTGTGCAAGCAGCCCAATCTAGAAAAGCTGAACCCCCATAACATCACAGCTGGTTTCGAAAAGGCAGGAATTTGGCCTTTGAATCCGAATGTCTTCACAGAAGCCAATTTCCTACCAGCTGAAGTGACAAGCCACCCTGACCAAGAAGAACAGAATCCACAGATTCTACTAAGGAGGATCCTCACCCTGGTTCAGTTTATTCTTCTGCTTCTGTCTTGGTGGATCAACCAAAGGCAGCATCAAACCTGCCTATAGTTCCTGAAAGCATAAGACCATATCCAAAAGCAAGAATGCAAATGGTTCCCCGCAAAAAGAACAAGAAAGGGGAAACTAGTATTTTGACAGATACTTCAGAGAAGGAATCCCTTGAAGCAGAGGCTCAGGCAAAGCTTGACAAGAAAACTGAAAAATGGATTCCTAAACGTGAACCAGATGAGTCCTTGAAATCAGAGTCACTGCAAGAATTCCAAGCTTTTACCCATTGACGAGGAGGCTCAAGATAGCAGTTCAGACAAAGATATGCAGCTCATAGACGATTCGGATGATGAGTCTTTGCACATTGGAAATGTCAGTGAACTTCAGACTGACCAAGAATTTTCTCCAGGAAATTTGTGCTTGTGAGGCTTATGGCGAAAAAAAAACTCTGATAAACATCAAATTTTTGAACATCAAAACATCAAAAACATCAAACATCAAATTTCAAACATCAAAGATTGCAACACTATCTTGGTGAGATTGAAGAAGTGAGTGGCAGATTAGCTAAAATAAACTACCTCCACAAATCAAGTGAAAAGTTCATCTTCCCAGAATTGCCCGATTGTGCTGAAACCCATTGTTTCGATGAAACTGATTTTGATGAAGTTGCCTACTCCTTTTGCTGCAAGAGGGACAGGACAAGCAGGCAGTCAAAGGCCTTGTATTAGGGTGTGACTTGTCTCGCTATGCAATAAAATAATAATGTGAAATGCCTTTAAAGTTCTTTTGATATTCCAGTTAATGCTGCTACTTTTATATTGTCTGAATGCACTGTTTGAATCGTTAACTAATAGATGTCCGAAAATGCCCCTCATGTGTCCGAAGTCACCCCACGGTAGGGGCGACTTCGAACACTTTAAGACGTCATATGTTTTAGGATCTCACTGAGAAACGACTTGATGGAAGTCATTGAAAAAAAATCTTAAGAAAGATGAATATTTAAGCTTTCTGTTCATGTAAAAACAAAGTTTATATCTTTAGAAGAACATCTTATAGGGGTCAAAAACTCAAAAACGTACGGTTTCGCCCCCCTCTCCCCTATGGCTTTCTAGTACGCTGAATCTGGGTGTGATTTTCATTACGATTCCTTTAATTTTAGGGGATGTTTCCCCCTACTTCAAAAATCGGCCAAATTTTCTCAGACTCGTAATTTTCCATGGGTACCACTGAACTTGATGAATTTTATATATTTGGAACTAACATAGTAAGCTGATTCTTTGATATATCTTTTGATATTAAAATGTCATTTTCTAAGATTTTCGGTTATTATTGAGCCCAGTCGCTACTTACTTACAGTTCGTTACCACGAACTGTTTGATTATTCGCGTGACTCTGTTTTGGATGGATTCGATATTCTTTTAGGCTTCGCGGGAAAAGAAAATTCACTTACAGTAAGTAACTATTTTTCTCTGAGCCTGTAATCCGTAAATGTTCTCCCTAATTTACAGGCTAAAAGCCATAGGGGGAGCTATTATAGTATGTTGTTGTAAGTGTATTATGAATAAATCTTATCAATGAAAGCTTACATAGTCAAGATCTTTCAATTTCCGAACTGAAAGGAAGAGTGCATTCAGGGCCCTTTCCAAGACCTTTTTTGGGTGGGACATTTACGAACATTACATAAGCTTCCTAAGCTCCTCCCCTACCCTGGACACAGCCTTGAGTTTGCTCATTAAATATTTGTAAAAAGCCTATCATTTGATTGGACATCTAAGCACATTACTTGCGCAGACCACTCTCCACTAAAAGAAAAATATATAAAAAAACGTAAGACTTGTGAGCATAGCACGAATGATTATAAAATTTTAAAAACAAACATCTAACAATCAATATAATTGGAAAAGCTAAGGAAAATAAATAAATGTTTAATACATATTAAATATTTATTGACTAAAATTATTTGTAGACAATTTGTAGGCGTCACAATTTCTATATGGATTTTTAAGTTTCTTTTACAAACTTCTTTTTGGAACGCTTTTTCTAAATTAATTTCTTCCTGTTTTTTATTACCAGAACTATATTGGTTAATAAAAAGTTTGAATTGGTTAATATAATGAATGTTTCTCTATTTCGTCATGGGTTCAGCATAAAAATCAAAAATTTCCGATTTTAACTTATTAGTTCTAATTAGTTTTTGTTTCCACATAGCGCAAGAATCGTGCCGTACTCTAAACCGTGTTTCCAAATGCAAACCACATCGTCCATGAATCTGCCCCAGAAACAAGGGGAGAGGCTAAAACTGTGTATAGCGGAGGTTTCAATAGAGTCCATTAAGAGATTTGCCGTAAAAGGGGAGAGAGATACCACCATAGCCAAATCAAACAGCTGTTTGTAAAATTCACCTCTAAAACCAAAATAAAGATAATATTCATTTGCAAGGATAGCCAACCTCATAATGACTTCAATCTCCAAACTAGCCATGGACACACTTCGTATCAAATCAAAATGCTTTTGTAGGCTTAGAGTCCTTAGACCTTTTCCATAAACGTTTAAATAGTTTTGATAAAAAAGTAAAATTTACAGTGGAGTTTGAAGAAAATGACAAACTACCTTTTCTTGATATCCTATTGATAAAAATTGATTTCCATTTACTGGTCTCGATATATAGAAAGCCTACACACAGCGATATGTATTTGAACTTTCATTCGTGCCACCCTATTTTAGTGAAACGCGGAGTTGTGATTGCACTAGTTTATAGAGCTTTCAGAATTTGTTCCCGGGAGTCTTTAGATTCTGAATTACTGTACTTGAGGGATATTTTATTTTGTAATAGTTACCCAATTAAATTCATTGATAAAATAATAAAAAATAGACGCATTAAACGCAACAATAGGGCTATTGGAGTTTCACAGTGTACAAAATTAAATAGGCCAAAAAGTTTTCTTTCTTTGCCCTATGTATCTATTTTGGGGGAGATGCTTAAACGAATTTTGCGTAAACACAGAATTGATACGTGTTTCCAATCAGTGAGACCATTAGGTAGTTTCCTTAATTCTGGGAAGGATTCAAACAGGGGAGATTTAGTTAGTGGGGTGTATAAAATTCTTTGTTCTTGTGGAAAGTTTTATATTGTTAGAACTCACCAACAATTTATTGAAAGATTATTTTTTCATTTAAAAAAAAAAACTAATTTTAAAAAAGATTAATTTTACTGAGCATCGCAACTCAATAGAAAAAAAAACCTACAATTAAGAAAGCCTCCTGAAACTTTTGTTTCGGCTCTGGCTGAACATACATTCTTTCATCCTGAACATTTTATACACTTTGATGAGGGTACAGCTATTTCTGATGATAAGGATTTTTTCAGTGGGC
Source organism: Artemia franciscana (assembly GCF_032884065.1). NCBI lineage: Eukaryota > Metazoa > Arthropoda > Branchiopoda > Anostraca > Artemiidae > Artemia > Artemia franciscana. Next base: position 6,964,135 of record NC_088879.1, on the reverse strand, counting down.
GAGGGAGGCTACCTAACTTAAGAAACCTATATTTGCTAATCTATCAATAAATAGAGACACGGGGAATTTAAGTATTGACCCAATTTCTGATTGTCTTTTGAAAAATGAACCAATAGTCAATAAGGGAATTAAAATTTTACAAATTCACCAGGGGACTCTAATAGCTTCTTTTCCGTGCGTGGATCAGTAGCGACAATTTATTTATTATTATTAATTGGTGGTTTTATTTGTTTTTAGTTTAGTGTTCTTCTTTTTATCTTGGGCTGAGGACGCCTAGTTCAGGCGTCCTCGTTAGTTTAGGCAGTCTTGTTTGAGGTTTTTCTTGTTTATTTTTATCTCTCTTTGTTGTCATGGCTGGCCAGTTCGGCTTAAGAACTTTCATCAGAAGACAAGACAGCCCAACAACGAAAATACAAAGGCAAAAAACTCTCTTAAAACGATTTTCCAGGTCTTTTCTTTGTTGATTGACTACAAACAGTTTTGCGAAAAAGTTCAGTCGGAAATGAGCTTTAGAATACTTAAATCTCATAATCTTGCTCTTTTTCTTCCACTTTTGCTTCGTCTCGTCATATTATATTAACAGCTGATTTTGGAGTAACGATGAGTCTTCACCTTCCGGATTCTGGGCTTCCAGATTTCTATTTAATTTCTTCTGCGATACTCAAAAATTCCTGAATCTGGAAGTTCAAAAGCCCCTTTTTCCGGATTATTTTGATATACTTTTGAACCGGTTCATATTCCATATGCAAGAAGAAGAAGACGTCAAAGAATAATCTGGAAGTCCAGATTCCGGATGTTCTGGAAGGTGAAGATAGATTTTTTGACTCTAAAACATATATTCGATTCTACTTTGTTCTGTCTCTCTATTACTGATATTTTTACCATCAATACAACTGGTGTGAGAGAGAAAACAGGTGTTTAAAACCCCCTGATTTTTCTCCCAATTTACTCAAGATAAAAATTGTTCCAGAAAACCTTATGTATAAGATATGGATAACTTTGAAAATGTTATAGCACATGTCAGGATTCTTAGCGGGGCCTGTTTCATCTTGGAGACATAGTTATTACACCTTTCAACTATTTTGAACAAATATCTTTTTCTCAAAATTCAGATTGTTATTTAAGGGAGGGGGGAATCTAAAAGGAGGGAGGCAGTTTGACCAGCATCTGGTCAACCTTCTGCATCCCCTGGAAAAGTTTGACTTAATGCGCTCAGTTTTTCCTTACATATTGCTAATACACCCTTTTGACAAACAACATGGGTGTATATTGTTGATTTTGTTCGACATTCCTCAAAATATTTTGTTAAAGCTTCATCTGAATATCAAAGGCTGTTTTGGAGATCCAACACCGAATATGACCCCTTTTCCCAATAAAAACCTTAAATCTAAACAGGTGAGAATTCGCAAAACTTCCTCAAAATATTGAGGAAGAATATTGAGGCAAAATATTATTCGACATTCCTCAAAATATTTTGTTAAAGCTTCATCTGAATATCAAACGCTGTTTTGGAGATCCAACACCGAATATGACCCCTTTTCCCAATAAAAACCTTAAATCTAAACAGGTGAGAAATCACAAAACTTAAACCCTTGCCCCGGGGCATATGTCAAAATTATAATTCTAGTTATATGACATTTGACTATTTTGATTGGATTTTTGTGGGGGAAAAGCTTAGGAGGGGCTAATTACTTTCCGATAACTGCTGACTATTTAGGATGGAACAAGAACTTTCAATTTCAAATCTATTGAGTTCCTCCAAAGTATATACGACTGCACCTTCCATATGGAATTGCTCTAGGAAGAAACACAAATAAATAATAAGAAACTGAAGTCTTTTGCCTCTTTACTACGGTCTATTTCAGTTTAAATATGTAATATCGTATCAGAGATTGAATATTATCATCAAGGCCATATCCAGGGTTGCGGGGTTTGACCCTACCCCCCAGAAATTTTATTGCACTCTTAAAAACGAAAAAGTACATAGAAACAAAAGTAATATTTCAATTTAAGCTTTTTGGACTCCCTTCCCCCAAAACAAAATTCTGGATATCCTCTTGATTATCATAAATGTAAACTAGTAGTTTGTCAATATCAGGTTAGGTCAAACGCGCATACACAGCTTTGTTTTAAGGAAAGGTGGGAGGGATTGTGAGAATATAGCAAAACCTTTAGATTTTAGGAGGGCACTAACCTAAAGCCTTTTTTCTTGATGGCCCTAATGCACCCGCCTCAGTAAAAAAAAAGTGATATTGTCCAAACTTACCAGCTTCCAAAGCAGCTTACCAGCTTCGTAAAGTAGGTTATATAGAGCAATCAAAATAAGACACTAGCAACTGGCAGATCACTTTAGTTAACTGATAGCTGTAGTATCCTGAATCAGAATAACCTATTTATATTTTGGATTATCTAATTCATCTTGACATTTTGCTTTGTTAATTTGATTGTAAATAGATTTACACAAATCAGGGAAGTAAAGTGACCTATTTTGGCTCTGAATAAATCTATTGAAAGTATGATCTTGGCTGAGAATGCACAAAAAAGTACTTACAACATTAAAAGATTAAATATGCATTTTCTTGCATTTTAGAATCTATATAAAAAGTTAGAATTAGACATTTGGTAGAGGGGCGTCTGTTTCAGGTATCATTTAATGTTTTAATTTTTAGCATGCACGTACGCAAAAAAATAATCGGGGGGGGGGGGGGGCAAAACCTTCGAAATAGCAGATATAAAGTAGCACTTTTTATTTAGTAACTAAATAAAAACAAAAAGCACATGTATCTGAAAATACAGATTAACTTTAATCTGTAGAATTGTAGCGGATGGGGGGAAGAATACTGAAGCCTCAAAAGTAGGTTTTAAGCTCAGGTTATGTTCATAGCGACTTAGAACCAGTGATTAATCTATTATATCCCACTGAAAGGGAAATTAACTGTGCAATATGGGTTCTGTGGGAGGTAGTTCTTCTATTGCGAAAACGTCGATTTTAATGAAAAATGATAGTTTCCAAAAATTGATCCATTGAAAGCTATACTTTATCCTGAAAAGGGTGGATAAACGCCCTAATATCAAGGATAATTCTATTTTGCTGTGGAAAGCAAACTCTCTAAAAAGAAAAAAAACAGTACAATCGCTAATTACTTCAAAGAGGGTAAAAAGTTAGACAGAAAATGGGTTAATAATTGGGCAGTGACTTGACCGGATAATTATATGCTGTAAAATCCCCAAAAAAAGGCTTCACACATGTATCTAGATTCTTAATAAATGTCCTACTTTTGCCAGAAATCCCAAAAAACCATGGGAAAATTAAACATTTCGGGGGGGAGCGGGCCCGAAGCCCCCCCCCCTCCCCTGCGTACGTGCCAGACTGAAATTAGTCACATTTCACACAGCGCCAGCGCAACTTTTGGGCATTTATTTCTGCATCAGGTGATTTTTATTAAGAGATTAAAATTTTACAAGTATTTCACTGCTAAATGTCTACAAACTAACACTACAAAGAAAGAAAAAAAAATGGATAAATGAAACTAATAAATGCTACAATCAAAGGCAACAATCATGTATAAGTATCAAATATTAACATCAAACCAGTCTTCTAGTTGAATACAAAAATCTATTCAAACATTTCCTTAACACTTTATCAGAAACTACTGAACTAGGACAAAATAGGAAATTAATTCTTAGAGATTGGAGTTTTAGTTCAATATCAAAACGTTGTAAAAAATAAACAGGACAAGTAAACAGGTTTTACTTTCACCACAAATGCAGGAGACCGAGTTTTGCTTGTGAAGGGATTAATAGACATAAAAACGATATTCAGTATAACTCCCCCCCCCCCCATACACTGATATACACAAGAAAACTTTTGCGTTATTCTTATAGATTTTTTTTTTTTTTTTTTTTTTTTTTTTTTTTTTTTTTTTTTTTTTTTTTTTTTTTTTTTTTACAACAAGGATACAAAGAGAAAGGTAACTAAGAAAGGTGTCAATTCGTCCTTCCAAAAGGCATTCCTAGCAATTTTCATTTAATCTAAGGTTTGGGCCTCAATGTTGCCAAGAATTGTTCAGATTTTCTGGATGTTCTTTGTCAAACAATGCCCAATGGATAAATTAATCATTCTAACTTTATGTTTCAAATACTTTCAAATTTAAAATACTGTCACTATTTAAATGTGGGGAGTAATTCACAATATATTAGAATAGACCTTGAATATATCTATAGAATATATTAGAATAGACCTTGATACAATTGTGAAATTAAGCATCCTGAGTGGGGTTGGTGGAAGTAGGGGGCGGGTATGTACGGCAGCGTTAGTTAGAGAAAGGTAACTGAGAAAGGTATCAATTCTCCCTTCCAAAAGGCATTCCTGGCAATTTTCATTTAATCTAAGGTTTGGGCCTCAATGTTGCCAAGAATTGTTTGGATTTACTGGATGTTCTTTGTCAAACAATGCCCAATGGATAAGTTAATCATTCTAACTTTATGTTTCAAATACTTTCAAATTTAAAATACTGTCACTATTTAAATGGGGGGAGTACTTCACAATATATTGTTACACAGTCTACGGTAATACTTTGACTTATCCTGTATATTTGCTAAGACAGCGCTAGTGCGCTGTCTATAATTTTGTTTTGGATTTATGTGGCCCGCTGATGTCAATTATATTTATTAATATAAACCAACAAACCTAGAGTTAAAATCCATTCAAGATTATGGGCAAATGAATAGCGCAAGGCTATTAGAATAGACCTTGATACGATTATGAAATTAATCATCCTGAGTGGGCTTGGTGGAAGTAGGGGGCGGGTATGTACGTCAGCGTTAGTTGTGGATCTGGCTGAAAGGGCCGAGTATATACAACATTCACCTTTGCCCACCCGAAAGCTATTTTACGATATACTACTATCGCCTGGAGCAGCTCATTGCTGACAATTTTAGTAAAAGCCAAGCCCCAGCACTTATATTTTATCACTGTTTAATGCGTGTTTATTGTTTATAATGTATTGTGCAATGTTTTTAAATTCACCAAGTAGTGTGTTTGTTAAATAGTTACTTTTCTTCACTACCGCTTGATTAGTGCCTACTTCAATATCACCCCTTCTTGCCCCGCCACAAAACTACTATAGATACGCCACACCCCCACTTAGTTTTCGAGGGTAAAAACTCCAGGAAAATATAACACTGAAGAAATTTGCCAAAATTTGTATGCGAAATTCTTTTTATTTGTCCTACTTTATCTTGGCCAACTCGAATTACATGTGACTATACTCCGGGCGAAATATTCAGCAGGGTTGGAATTTTCTAGGAGATTATTCCGTGTTAGAAAGTTTTATTGTTTTTATGCGGAAGGAATTTTCTATGGAGGATTTTACACGGGGGAGAGGAAATTTTCATAGAGGGTTGCCGCGGGAGCCGGTTCTATTTGAAAATTGATCAGAATTTTTTTAAACGAGTTTTACTAACTCAATGTTGAGAGCAACATTAAAACTTAAAACGGACATAAATATTTCCGTGTATGAGGGGGGTTATCCCCTCCTCAATGCCTCGTCCTTTGCGCTTAAGTTTGACCTTTTGTCCCAATCCTTTAAGAACGACTCCTGAAACATATGGGACGTTTAATTATAATAAAACTTTTTCTAGAAAATTTAGTGTGAAGAGCGAGGTATTGAGGAGGGGACAAAATATCCTGAATAATTTCTGTTCGTTTGAAGTTTTAATGTCGCTTCTTGCTTTTTGCTGAAGAGGCTTGTTTTTTTTATATCAATTTTTTTATGTACGTCGAAAAGTATCCCGAAGTAAAATCCCTGCCTAGATTTTTGGATTACTTCTCTTGCGCTGCTTCCATTAAAAAGTGGCTTTTTAAGGTAATTTCATCGGAACAATGGAAAAACTACTCCCCCTAGATTTTAAGAATTTTCTTCCCCTTCTCTTAATTGATATCTCTGCTAAAACCTGCTTCCAGAAATGTATCTCAGGTCTGGGAAAAATAATAGGGATAAAATTAGTATATAATCTAACACTTTTCCATGGAAACATGGGCGCAAGTTCAGCATTACGAAAGGAAGGCAAGACGAGTCCACATCTGGAGGGTTATTGACACCCTTCAGGAGATAAGGGGGCCTCTGAACAGTCTACCGCGTAATTTTTTTTTTTAGATAACCTTAAGCTTATTTTAAGCTGTCTGAGAACTTCATTTGAAAATTATTTCTATAACGGATACCTAACACCAAACCGTAAAACAGGAAAGGTGGTGCGGGTCTGACTTTATAATTCTGCGGGTCTGCTTAAAAATATGACATTTTTGGACATATTGGTGAAATGGCAGTTGATAAGCGACCTAACAGAACATGAAGAAAACATGGCAGATTTGTTTTGATTGTTCTTTTATTATTCAACTTAATCTTGACGAATCAATGTTACAATTCACAATCAATGGATTACAACTAATAGTAAGCTTGAAACAATTGTTATAATGCATTTTTATATCCAAAAAATATAAAATGATATTGATATTTTCAAGGGTCTTAAAAGGGCTTAAAATTTTGCCTTTTAATAGCACATTTTCTTCAAGTGGAAATGAAAAAAGTTACTATTTAGCAAAGACGCTACATGTTGATCTAAAAAAAGATCCATAATACATAATAAATGTTATCAGCGGATATGATCTCTGTCAAAATGAAAAAGCTGACTATTGCCTCGCCATGCTTTTATTGTTGGGTGCAAATAATAATATATAAATAATATATAAAAAGGTATAAATAATTTCTGAGACAACCACGGTTAATCATGACAAAACGAAAATCAGTAAAAAAAAGAGAGAGAAACGAGGATAATAAAAGCCAGTGAAAAACATAGACTATAATACAAATATTTCGGTGAAGACATCTGCTTGACGGTCCTCAGTGCACGATAACAAACAAAAATTACTAATAAAAATCCAAGGCTAATATAAAAAATCAAACCTTAAAATAAACACAAGAATTAAGATATGAGTACCCTCTCAATGTAACGGTGCAAGGGTAACTGAATACAAATACAATACTCAATTGCAATTCAATTTTTTTTTATACAGAGTATATTTAAAAGCTAATCACTTTCCAGTTAAGACACCATCATGACACTTGTGAAGAGCCAAGAGTGTCTTCCCACTAGGTTTCATTACGATCTCTCCCCTCTAGGTGTTTTCTAGGATTTCTAGTTTCCCCCTCTGACTTCCCCCAATTTCACCGGATCCGGCCGGGATTTAAAATAAGAGCTTTGAGACACGAAGTCCTTCTAAATATCAAATTTCATTAAGATCCGATGACCCATTTGTAAGTTAAAATACCTCATTTTTTCTAATTTTCCGAGTTAATCGTCCTTCCACCCCCCAGATGGTCAAATCGGGGAAGTGACTATTTCTAATTTAATCTGGTTGGGTCCCTGATACGCCTGCCAACTTTCAGCGATTGCTATATTGATCATGTATCAAGTTTCGGATCTTCTTCATGTAAAAATTGGAGTGGTCTGAGATTCAAACCTGAGACCTCTCGCATCCTATGCGACAATCATACCCCTAGACCACAAGCCATACTTAAGAAGAACGATCATTTTTTTTTCGGCAAATATAATTCTTCTCAACTATCTTGTTTGCTCGAAGATGATTGAATCGGAGAATAGACTATTTCTAATTTAATGTAGTCTGGTCCCTGATACGCCTAACAACTTTTATAGTTTTAGCTTATCTGGAAGTGCTCAAACTAGTGAATACCCCCAACTCCCCCAAAGAGAGTGGATCCGGTCCGGTTATGTCCATGGCTTATCTAGGACAGGTGCTTATTCTTCCCACCAAGTTTCATTACGGTCTCTACACTCTAAACGTTTTCCAAGATTTACGATTTCCCCCTCCAAACCCCCCATTCCAATGTTACTGGATCCAGTCGGAATTTAAAATCGGGGCTCTGAGACACGAGGTCCTTCTAAATATCAAATTTCATCGAGATCCAATCAACCGTTCGTAAGTTAAAAACACATGCTTTTTTTCTAATTTTTCTGATCTACCGAATTAGGTACCTCCTCCATAACTCCCCCAAAGAGAGCGTATCTGGTCTGGTTATATCATTCACGAATCTAGGACTTGGGCTTATCCTTCCCACCAAGTTTCATCCCGATCCCTCCGCTCTAAGGATTTTCCAAGAATTTCTGTCCCTCATAACTCCCCCCAATGACACTGGAGCTGGTCGGGATTTAAAACGAGAGATCTGAGTCATGAGGTCCTAATAAATATCATATTTCATTAAGATCGGATCACTCCTTCGTAAGTTAAAAACACCTCATTTTTCCTAATTTTTCAGAATTAATCATCCCCCAAACTCCCCAAAATAGAGCGTATACGGTCCGGTTATGTCAATCACGAATCTAGCACTCGTGTTTATTCTTCCCACCAAGTTTTATCCTGGTCCCTCCATTCTAAGCGTTTTCCAAGATATCAGGTTTCCTGCTCCAACTCCTCCCGATGTCACCGGATCCGGTCATTATTTAAAATAAAAGCTTTGAGACATGATATGCTTCTAAATATTAATTTTTTTAAAGATATGATCACCCGTTCGTAAGTTAAAAATACCTCATTTTTTCTAGTTTTCCGAATAAACCGCCCCCCACTCCCCCCCCAGATGATCGAATCGGGGAAACGACTATTTCTAATTTAATTTGGTCTGATCCCTGATACGCCTGCCAAATTTCATCTCCTAGCTTATCTGGAAGTGCCCAAACTAACAAAGCCCGGACCACAGACCGACAGAATTTGCGATCGCTGTATGTCACTTGGTAAATACAAAGTGCCATAAGAACGATCAAAATTAATTAGTTCAGTATAAATTGGGCTGAAATCGGTTTCGGCAGTGTCTATATTGAGAGCCACCTTTCGGTGACTGCTTTTTTTATCTCAACTGCCTCTCTGAAAACTTCCATAAGACCTTTAACGGGGGCAATAATGAAGGTGTTGTCAAATAAAATGAAACGGCATGGATTTACATACACATGCTGAGCCAAAGCGGAATCAAAATTCTCACGCCTTTAGCGCAGCTCCATAGCTTTGTCGATTGAGAAGCCTTTGTCCCTACAACTGCTCCCCCAATTGCTGGTTGGTTCTTCCAACATAAATGCAACCACAAGAACAGGGGAACCTATAACTACTACTGCCCAAAATGGGGTTCGTTTTACGTTTGCCGCTGTTAAAATAGCTCTGAATTCTACTACAATCTTGAAGATGACATCTAAGTTATGTTTTTCTATAATTATTTGCAGTTTGTCTCTTAATTGTAGAAAAAAAAGGGTAAAACTATAGACTTTCTTATCACCCACCAAAGGGATGATATCTGTTGGATGTTGTGGAGATGATGCATCCTTTTCTGGCTTTTTTGTCTTTAATTTTATGATTGATTCATTGACACATTATAGAATCGGTTTTTTTTCGCTAGTGTCTTTCAGCTTAGCATGAGACAAGACAAAGAGAAGTGACAGAATAGATGGAAAATTATAATTTGGGCTATATAATTGCATATTAGGTGAAGTATTTAGACATATGCAGTTGGAAAACTTCATAAAGCTAATCGCTTCCCTGGTAAAACACCATCTCATTTTAATTAAACAGCCTTCGTATTTCAGGATTTCTTCTTAAAGGACTGAAACAAAACATCAAAATTTACAGTGCGTAGCAAGACCTCATATTCGGAATAATTTTTGTTAGTTTTAAGTTTTAATGTTGCTCCCTGCTTTCAGTTGCAAAAAAGCTTTTATTTAATTTCTGACAATTTTACAAATAATGCTAGGAAACCCACTTCCCCTTCCAGGGAAAACTCCCCAACGAATGATTCCTCTATAGATGCTTGAATTTAAGACAATATGGTAACCCACACCTCAAAATTTGACAAAACTCTATGCGGCTTCTAATGCTATTATCTGAAAGAACTCTACAAAAAGTTCTCTGAAATAGTCAATACCTTTAAATTGAGCCTTTAAAAACATCTCTATAATGTACCTATATGCTAGTTCAGTTGGTGGCAACAGAAGTGTTAGGGCATGCGCCTTGTTTTTCTACGGCCTGTATTTTAAAAAATAACTTTTTTAGTCTTTTCGTTGGAAAGGAATTTTTTGTATTTTCATTCATCGAACAGTTCGTGGTAACGAACTGTAGTAAGGAGCGACCCGGCTCAATAGTAACCGAAACTCTAAAAAATGGAATTTTGATACCAACAGTTGCATCAAAAAATTGCATTTTAATGCTGATTTTAAATATATAGCTTTCATCAAGATTAGTCTTACCTATCAAAAGTTACGAGCCTGAGAAAATTCGCCTAATTTTAGAAAATAGGGGGAAACACCCCCTAAAATTCATACAATCTTAACGAGAATCACACCATCAGAATTCAGCGTATCAGAGAACTTTATTGTAGAAGTTTCAAGCTCCTATCGACAAAAGTGTGGAATTTCGCATTTTTTGCCAGAAGACTAATCATGGATGCTTGTTTATTTGTTTTTTCGTTTTTTTTCCCAGGGGTGATCGTATCGACTCAGTGGTCCTAGAATGTCGCGAGAGGACTCATTAGCACGGAAATTAAAAGTTTTAGTGCCCTTTTTAAGTGACCAAAAAAATTGGAGGGAACCTAGGCCCCCTCCCACGCTCATTTTTCCTCCAAAGTCAGCGGATCTAAATTCTGAGATAGCCATTTTATTCACCATAGTCGAAAAACATAATAACTATGTCTTTGGGGACGACTTACTCCCCCAAAGTCCCCGTGGGAGGGGTTGCAAGTTACAAACTTTGACCTGTGTTTACACATAGTAATGGTTACTGGGAAGTGTACGGACGTTTTCAGGGGGATTTTTTGGTTTGGAAGGGAGAGTTGAGGTGGGAGGGGGGGGGGGGTACGTGGGAGGATCTTTCGATGGAAAAACTTCTCATGGGGGAAGAGACTTTCAATGAAGGGGGCGCAGGAGTTTTTTGCATTATTTAAAAAATCAATGAAAAGATAAATATGAAAAGTTTGTTTCTACTGAAAGTGAAGAGCAGCATTAAAACTTAAAACGAGCAGAAATTATTGCGCATATGAGGGGTTTACCTCCTCGTAATACCTCGCTTTTTACGCTAAAGTATTTTTAGTAATTTCAAGTATTTATTCTACGGCCTTTGTGATTCAAGGGTCATTCTTAAGGAATTGGGACATAATTTAAGCCTTAGTGTAAAGAGCGAGGTATCGACGAGGGGTGAACTCCCTCATATACGCAATAAAAACACGCGAATGTAGAAGTTCGTTACGTAAGTTAATTCGTAAATTACGTATATTTTTTACTAATAAAAATGTTCGTAAAAAAATTAAAAGTTCTAGTTGCCTTTTTAAGTAATCAAAAAATTGGAGGGCAACTAGGCTTCCCCCCTCTCTCCTTTTTTTCTCAAAATCTTCCGATTAAAACTATGAGAAAGCTATTTAGCCAAAAAAAAAATTAATATGCAAATTTCGTTTTAATTATTTATGTGTGGAGAGCCAAGATCAAAACATGCATTAATTAAAAAACGTCCAGAAATTAAATATTAAAAAACAAGTTTTTTTTAAATGAAAGTAAGGAGCGACATTAAAACTTAAAACGAACAGAAATTACTCCGTATATGAAAGCTCTTTACGCTAAAGTTTTTTACTGTTTTAAGAAGTAGAGTTAAGAGAAAGAGTCAAACTTTAGCGTAAAGAGCGAGGCGTTGAGGAGGAAAAGCCCCTTTCATATACGGAGTAATTTCTGTTCGTTTTAAGTTTTAATGTAGCTCCTTACTTTCATTTAAAAAAACTTGTTTTTCTTATTTAATTTCTGGACGTTTTTTAATAAACAGAAAAGGAACAAAGTACGCTTTTACTAGCTCTTTATGGTAGCAATATAAAATTAAATTTATAAAAGTCAATTAGATGTAAAAATTGGATTTTAAATGAGCTTTTAAACAGGTCTCTATCATGTTGCATTTACCTTCTAGTTCCACTAGCCAGTAGACTATTCATGAAAAACATTAAGGGGCACGGGAGGGTAGCATTAAAAAAGGGGGTCGTGGACCTTGGAATTAGGTTTTAAACCATAAAGATCATCACTGTCCCCTTTCCATTCTTGAAATGGTACCAAATGTGCAATTTTCATATACAATATAAATAAAGTGGGATTAAATGCAATATCATAGATCCTCTATAATTCATTGCTCTTCAAATAGGAATGCTATTTGGGGACAAAATTCATAATTCAAGTATATTTTGATGCTTCATAAAGTGAAATATTCATCGTGAAGCTTACTGAAGTGCTATTGTCCTAGAATCCGAAAGCCTCCCCCCCCTCCTCCCTCACTTGCTAACAAATATATTTTTAACGGCTAGAAAATATAGATGTTGTTCAGTTTAACAATCGTACCAATTTAAATGTAAGCAGCTGGAAAAGTCAAGATATTATAAAAGTTAAAGACAAACTTTTGAGCAGAAAAAAGGTCATTGCGAGGATTAAAGCATGAAGTACAAGCATGTCAAAAAGTTCGAGGTAACGAACTGTAGTAAGGAGCAACCCGGCTCAATAGTAACCGAAACTCTAAAAAATGGAATTTTGATACCAACAGTTACATAAAAAAAATTGCATTTTATTGTTGATTTTAAATATATAGCTTTCATCAAAATTAGTCTTACCTATCAAAAGTTTTAGTCTTACCTATCAAAAGTTACGAGCCTGAGAAAATTTGCTTCATTTTAGAAAATATGAGGAAACGCCCCTTAAAAGTCATAGAATCTTAATGAACATAACACCATCAGATTCAGCGTATCAGAGAACCCTACTATAGAAGTTTCAAGCTCCTACCTACAAAAATGTGGAATTTTGTACTTTTTTGCCAGAAGACAGATCACGGATGCTTGTATATTTGTTTGTTTGTTTTTGTTTTGTTTTTTTCCCAGGGATGATTGTATCGACTCAGTGGTCCTAGAATGTTGCAAGAGGGCTTATTCCAACGGAGAAAAAAAAGTTGTAGCGCCCTTTTTTAGAGATAAAAAAATTGGAGGGCAGCTAGGCCCCCTCCCACGCACATTTTTCACCTAAATTACCGGATCAGAATTTTGAGATAGCTATACTGTTCAGCTTAGTCGAAAACCCAATAAATATGTTTTTGGGGACGACTTAATCGCAGAAAGTCCCCGAAGGAGGGGCTGCAAACTACAATCTTTGACCATTGTTTACATATAGTAATGGTTATTATGAAGTTTACAGAAGTTTTCAGGGGGACTTTTTGCGTTGGGGTGGGGGTGATTTCGGGGGGAAGGGGTTGCGTTGGACGATCTTTACATGGAGGAATTTATCATGCAGAAGTGAATTTCCAAGAAGGGGGTGCAGGATTTTCTAGCACTATTAAAAAAAACAATGAGAAAATGAATGCGTTTTTTATCTACCGGAAGTAATGAGCAGCATTAAAACTTAAAATGTACACAGAATATTACGTATATAAGGGGGTTCGTCTCCTCCACAATACCTTGCTCTTTACGCTAAGGTATTTTTAGTAATTTCAACTATTTATTCTACGGCCTTTGTGATTCGGGGGTCATTCTTAAGGATTTGGGACGAAATTCAAACTTTAATGTAAAGAGCGAGGTATTGACAAAATTTAAATCTCGTTTTATTTATTCATGTGCGGTGAGCCAAAATCAAAACATGTATTAATTCAAGAACGTTAAGAAATTAAATAAAAAAACAAGTTTTTTTAAGTGCAAGTAAGGAACGACATTAAAACTTTAAAACGGAATAATTTCTGTTCGTTTTAAGTTTTAATATCCCTCCTTACTTGCAGTTAAAAACTAGTTTTTTTTTTATTAGCATTTAGAAAGACCAGGTGACACGAGTTGGAATAGGAAAGTTTTTTGTACTCGTTCTCGAGAACTAGTTCTTGTGAAGCAAATATTAGGTTGACAGCATTCTGTTTATTTAGTAAATTACATTTATGTTGATTTTTTTCTGTTAAGCTTTATAACAGGGGAGAAATCATTTAGGGAAAAAAAAAATCAATAGCTCATCCATTCAATTTTCTTTCCAGTGTCTATATTTCCTGAATACACCATTTATTTCAATGAGGCACTAGTAAAATTCTAGCACCAAGAAAATAGCATTAGAGGAGAGAGGTGGCCTCTTTCATATATGGAAGGTAATTTCCGTAAGTTTTAAATTTTAAATTTTAGTTTAATCCATTACGTAAGATTAGCCAGAAGAAACCACATCCCCTCTACCCAATACTGTCACTGGTTCACTCTTTCACCTTCTACCACTTCTCCTACAATCAAACTTTCGACAATCGACCTCAGGGGTCATAGGAACTGACCTTTGAAACTTGGCCACAACCAAGAATCGTCAAAGAAACGATGGACGTTAATAAAATATAATTTACTTCCTGGGCTTGGTACCAAAGGCTTAAGGAATCTAGAAACAGCAATACTGACTGCTAATTTTGGTGTTTGATATTGGTAAAATTTGGCAATTTTGGTGCTTGATATTGGTAAAATTTGGCAATTTTGGTGCTTGATATTGGTAAAATTTGGCAATTTTGGTGCTTGATATTGGTAAAATCTGGCAATTTTGGTGCTTGATATTGGTAAAATTTGGCAATTTTGGTGCTTGGAAAAATCAATCAAGCATGATGATGGCATGATGATGCCACCATATCAAGAATGTGTCAGAGGAGTCTGTTGAACGGTTCATCAGGGAAACATAAGTCAATAGTAAATGTAGAAGAAAAAGAAGTTCGAACCTCGGGAACTGATAATGTAAAGTCATGGGGACTAAAAATTTATGGTAGGGAATATTTGTGGCTGCTGAGCCTCATATAAGTTCTTATATCTATTTTCATTATTAGGTTTGTAAAGTACCAGGACTATTAAGCTACTACTCTAATTTTGGATGCCTTTGGTTTTTGGGGTCTAGGAATAATACTCTCTGGAAAATTTCTCCGGTGTATTTTTCTACAAGAATCCCCTGCAAAATGGCCCCCACAAAAAAATCCCCTCAGAGTGTCCCCCTCGAATAATTCCCAGATTTCAGAGGGATTACGGAAGAAACGCATCAAAAATTGGCTTATATAATTTTTGTTACGTTTTTACGAGCAACGCAAAATTTGAGAGAGGGAAAGGGTTGCAAACCCGGTGACACACTCCCCCAAGATACGGCCTTGCCTATGGATGTTCTCATGAAAATTTGTGAAAATAAATCATCCCTTCAATTCACTGGTATAGGAGAAAAGGAAAAAAAAGTCATTGAAATTTAAATGACTTTTAATTTTTTAATTGGTACTTGTATGATAGATGCCCTACCAAAGTTCTTCTCTGATGCTCATCCTAATTAAATTTACGAAAGTAAGATAAAAAAATGATACTTTAGAAACAAATATGGGATATATATTTGCATGTTAGGATAAAGTATAGCGGGTATGCATGCCTAATATGTTAGGTACACTTATTCTACATATTATGTAATAAGAATTATATTCTAACTTCACACCATCCAAATACTTAACCAGCACCGCCACCCCCTAATGTGCAAATATGTAGCCCAAATTATCTATTTCCATTTACTCTCTCACTTCTCTTTGTCTTGTCTCACGCAAAGCTGAAAAAATACTAACGAAGAAACTGGTTCTGTAATGCGTCAATGAATGAACAGCTTGTGCAGTAAAGCATATGACATACAAGTACTGGGCTTTTAATCTTAAAAGCCACGTAGAAGTTTATTTAAATCGTAAAATCATGTCTGACATAAAACTGTCTATCTTCTGATATTCTGTCCTTGTCCAAAGGGGGAAAAAAACTTTTATTCGAATTTAATTGCTTAAACTATTGAGATGCAACATAAAAATATACACTAAATACAAAGTATTCTTTGAGCTTTCTGTAGAGTTTCTGCTGCGCCTAGTTATCTTTTGTTTATTTTTCTATTCATTCAATTTAGTTTTAGTTCATTCATTCTTTCTTATGTTAAATAAAAAACAAGTTTTTTAACTGAAAGTAAGGAGCGATATTAAAACTTAAAACGAACAGGAATTACTCCGTAAATGAAAGGGCTATTCCCTCCTGAACGCCCCGCTCTTTACGCTAAGGTTTTTCACTGTTTAAAAAAGTAGCGTAAAGAGCGGGGCTTTGAGTAGGGGACAACCCCTTTCATGTACGGAATGATTTCTGTTCATTTTAAGTTTTAATGTTGCTCATTATTTTCAGTTAAAAAAACATGGTTTTTATTTAATTTCTGACCGTTTTGAATTAAGGCATGTTTTTTTTGGCTCTCCGTACATGAATAATTAAAACAAACTTTGCATATTAATTTATTTTTTTGGCTAAATGGCTTTCTCATAGTTTTGATCGAACAATTTTGAGAAAAAGGAGCGGGGGAGTAGGCCTAGTTACCTTCCAATTTTTTGGTTATTTGAAAAGGCAACTAGAACTTTAAATTTTTTACAAATGTTTTTATTAGTAGAAATATACGGAACTTACGAATTAACGAAATTCTGTATTCGTATGTTTTTATTACGTATATGAGGGGTTTCACCCCCTCAACAATACCTTGCTCTTTACACTAAAGCTTAAATTTTGTCCCAACTTCCTTAAGAATGACCCATGAATCACAAAGGCCGCCGAATAAATAGTTGAAATTAATACATTTACTTTAGCGTAAAGAGCGAGGTATTAGGAGGACGTGAACCTTCATATGCGTAATAATCCCTGTTTGTTTTAAGTTTCAATGCTGCTCCTTACTTTCAGCTGAAAAAAAAAACTTTTTCATATTTATTTTTTCATTTTTTTCTGATTACTAAAAAATCCTGTCCCCCCTTCATGGAAAGTTTATTCCCCCATGACAAATTCATCCATGGAAAGCTCCCCCGGGATGCACCTTTCCTTAGCCCCCCAACCAAAAAAATCCCCCTGAAAGTGTCTGTACACTTCCCAATAACCATTACTATATGTAAACACTGGTCAAAGTTTGTAGCTTGCAGCCCCTCCCACGGGGACTGTGGGGGAGTAAGTCGTTCCAAAAGACATAGCTATTAGGTTTTTGACTATGCTGAATAAAATTGCTATCTCAAAATTTTGATCCGGTGACTCTGGAGAATAAATAAGCGTGGGAGGGGGCCTAGGTGCCCTGCAATTTTTTTTCACTTTAAAAGGGCACTAGAACTTTTAACTTTTGTTAGAATGAGCCCTCTCACGACATTCTAGGACCACTGGGTCTATACGATCATCCCTTGAAAAAAAAACCAAATAAACACGCATCCGTGATCTGTCTAGTGGCAAAAAATACAAAATTCCACATTTTTGTGATAGGAGATTGAAACTTCTACTGTAGAGTTCTCTGATACGCTGAATATGATGGTGTAGTTTTCATAAGGGTTCTATGACTTTTAAGGGGTGTTTTTCCCTAGTTTCTAAAATAAGACTATTTTTCTCAGGCTCTTAACTTTTGATGGGTATGTCTAAACTTGATGAAGTTTATATATTCTAAACCGGCATTAAAATGCAATTCTTTTGATGCAACTATTGTTATAAAAATTCCGTGTTTTAGAGTTTCAGGTTACTATCGAGCCGGGTCACTCTTACTACAGTTCGTGACCACGAACTGTTTGATAATTTTTTTATTATTATTGACTATTTGCCTTACTGACTATTGACTATTTGACCACTTAACGAACTAAAATCCCATTTTACTCAAAATAGAGTTAGAAATAAAACTTATATGGAAATATAGTATAAAAAATTTGGTAAGATAAAAATTCTTAAGTTAAGGAGAATAGACAAGCTGTTTCCTCCTAAAGTTTTCATGGACATACCATTTAAAGGTTTGAAGACCAAGTAATATTTGCCAAAAAAGGGCCTACTAGATTTTTGGTAAGACCATCATTTTCCGTTGTACGTGCCCGTAATAATAAGTGCCCGTAACTCTTTGCCAATCCTCAATCTAAAGACAATCGCACATGGAAAGAACTTTCCTTGGAAGGATTTTCCGGTGGGGGGGATTTTCCATTGAGGAGGAGCTCGATTTTCTAGTATTATTCAAAATGATTAGAAATAAAAAAAAGGCTGTTTCAACTGAAAGTAAGGAGCAATCTAAATTTAAAACGAACAGAAATCATTACGTATAAAAGGAGGTCACCTCCATCAATACTTAGCTACATGTTTTTTTAAAGCTTTTAAAACAACTTGTTATTTTAATTAAACAGACCTTGTGTTTCAGGAGTCGTTTTTGTTTTTGCTAAACAAAAAAACACGTAAAATCGTGACGTACTCGTCCGTCCCTAAAAAGCAGAGAGAATAGGGATACCTCCCCCTATATTAGGGGATTTGTATCTACCATGAATTGAATTTGGGCTGAAAATTTGTCTTTCGCAACTGACAAATATATAGTGGCTGAAAAATAATTTATTAAGCTTAATTGTACCCAAAAGAGCTATTGGCATAAGTAAATTAAAATAATTTCATCAAAGGAAAGTAATATCTTCCAAAAAATATGATCTTAGGAGAAGGGACACAATCAAAGTTTGGATTTCCAAGAACTCCCTCAGAGAATTTTGCGTCTGCTAATTAAAGAAATGCGCAGTCCTAAATCTCTGTGTCAAGGGCATTGGGGTTGCTCTTATTTTTTCTATTTTTCTAGGGGGTAATAATATCAGACCAGGGGTCTTGGATTTTCAGATGACGTTTGATTCGCACAAACATAGCAAGTTTTAGTTCCAAGAGTAAGATTCAGAAATATTTGCAGGCCAAAATGACCCTCCCCCGTACTCCACTCTTTTATCTATGGCGTCCAACTGTCCTCTCAAAAGAGTATTTCCTGTGTTCTAAGGCGATAGCAAATTTTTGGAAAATTTTCATTAGAAATTTTATTAGAAAAAGAAAGTTTATAAAGAAATTTTATTAGAAAATTAGAATGGGAAGTTTTATTTGGAAGTTTTAGAAATAGGAAGTTTTTTGGATCAGACAAATACTGTTCAAGTCATCTATGATCAAGCTATCTATGGTAGTTTATCATCTGGCTTTTCTATTCTGTGGCTGTCTTCTGGCAGGCTATTGGCTAGTTGGCAAAATGTTTACCTATTGGAGAAAATATAACAGTTAAAATAATACAAAGATTATTTGGTCAGCACAACTATGCCCTTTTAAATTCAAGCGTTAATCAATGGGATAATTTGCCTAAAGAAAACAATGAGGCGGCATTAATAGCTTTTTATTATCTTATTATATAATTTTATATCATTCTGAATATATTTAAAGATTTATACTGCAAAGAGCAAGATTCAGGAATATTTGCAGGCCAAACGGACCCTCCCCGTCCTCCATCCTTTTATCGATGGATGTCCAACTGTCCTCTTAGAAGATTATTCGCTGCGTTCTAAGGTGGTCTTATGGCTATCTATGGTAGTTTGTCATCTGGCTTCTCTATTCTATGGCTGTCGTCTGGCAGGCTATTGGCTAGTTGACAAAATGTTTACCTATTGGAAATTGTTGTTGGCAACAACAGATTTACTGCTAAAGAAAGAATTCCCAATTTAGAATGGGAAGTTTTTTGGAAAATTTTCATTAGAAATTTTATTAGAAAAAGAAAGTTTATAAAGAAATTTTATTAGAAAATTAGAATGGGAAGTTTTTTTTGGAAGTTTTAGAAATAGGAAGTTTTTTGGATCAGATAAATACTGTTCAAGTCACAAACTCTCCAAATAAAAGTGTTGTGAAGGAGATAAATCTTCCAAAGCTTCTAAACTGATGAGAAAACTGGAAAAGCGAGACCAAAAAAGGTTGTGCTGAAATATTTTGCTTTTGATAAATAAAAAAAATTACTATAAAGTCATAAAGTTATCATGTGTTCCTAAGAAGAGAAGAGAAGAGATATATCTCCCCCTGCAAAAGGGACTAAATCTACTACGAAGGGGAAATGAGCTGAGCATTCCCTTCCTTCAGAAAATATCCTTCACAGTTCTTTTGAAGGATAAAAAGTATCTTGTTATGCTACGTTCACAAGGAGATCTACGTTCATTAGGGGGCTATGCTACATTCTTTAGGGGATTTTAATGTCAAGGTTGGTAGAGATAGGGATGCAGAGTATCCTAGCCTACCAAATTTTGTTTTATAAGAGAAAGCCGTAACACTTATGTATTACTGCAATTTTTTAGCTATAAAAATCTAGCTATAAGCAATGTTGTGTTTAGTCATAAAATAGCCCATAAGTTAACATGTTATTCAAATGATTGTAAGACAGCTAACCTTAGTAATTATTTTATTATAAATACAAGAGTGGCAGGCAAGATAAATATTATATTCTACGGAGCATAGGACTGATGTTACTGGTATTACACGAACTGTTTAAAACACCCCGTTGACTGACCGTGTCTCAAATAGTAATCTGATCAAAATAAAGTTCTATTCGGCTCTCTAAGGCTAGAATGAGAGAAAGGTTAAGATGGCTAGGATGATTTTTTTGGATTAAGGATGACAGATTGTGGGAGATTGCCTTTTTCGGCCAACCACCCAGGGCCAAACAAAGAACAGGTCGTCTTCAAATGAACTGGGATAAATTTTTTATGTACTTTTCTGTTTCTTCATTTCGTCACTGTTCATTCAATTTACGGGTACAGGGTTGAAATAAAAGTGACTCATGGCAAAATTTAAAGGAAAATATAATTTTGGCTTTTTTTGCAGGATGGGGGGCTTAAGGCTAGAATATATTGGAACTACAGTCAAAATGTTTTAACAACAAAAATTTTCCATGAAGGAAGAATTTTTTCATAGCATTTTCCCCTATCAACAACATCAATCCTTGGATTATACCCAAACACATGCTTGTATGACCAGAAAATATAAACCTACTTAGTTTAAAATCGTGACAATTTAAATGTAGTCAGTTAAAGTAGTAACAGCATTACAAAAGTTAAAGAGAGATTCTTTTACATGAAGTAGATAGAAGAATTACTTCATCGAAGTAGATCGAAGAATTACTAGATCGAAGTAGATCGCTGTGAAGATTAAAGCGTGAAATAAAAAATGAATCTGCGAAAAATCATATTAAACGAGTTTGAATGGAAGAGCTTTTTTTATTTTTTGTCCAGATTTGAGTTCTTGTGAAGCAAACATTAGGCAGGGAGTACCCCCCTTATTTATTAAGTTGCATTTATATCCATTTCTGGATTAAACTTTATAACAGGGGAGAAATAATGTACGAAAAAAATAACAGCGCCTTCTCCATTAAATTTTCTGGTACTTATATGTTATAGCACCTATGTTAAGTTCTTCATTAAGTAGGACCTGTATCTCTGACTAATTCTAAGGAAATTTCACAAAATATAACGAAAATATATAGAAACGAATTTGGAGTATATACTTGCACATTAGGGAGGGGGAGTAAAGTGTAGCGGGTGTGCTCACAAAGTTTGTTAGGTACAATTATTCTGCATATTATGAAGTAAGATCTGTTTTCTAAGTTCACAGAGCACAAATATTACCCCACTCCACCCTAATATGCAAAAATATAGCCCACATTATATATTTCCCTTCTATTCCGTACTTGTCTTTGTTTCTCTACGCTTAGCTAACGAAGAAACCGGTTTTACAGTGCGTTAATACGAAGTAAAATACGAGGTAAATACGAAGAAAGTGAACATACAACTAGATGCCATTTCTTATGCTCTTTCTGGATATAATCGCTCTTCTTGCAAATTCAATTTTAAGCCCATTTAGGACCCTTGAATCTTTTCTTTTTATTCTGTTAGGTCGCTTATTAACTGCAGTTACACCAATATGTCAAAAAATGTCAAAACTTATGGACGATGCGGATAGAAAAATGAAGGAAATTTTTTGAATTTTCTATTCAACTTAATCATGGTAAATCAATGCTCGTGGATTATTTAACTTTAAAAAATAGACGTATATTCAAATAAATAAAAAAACAATTTTTTTGAACCGAAAGTAAGGAGCGATATTAAAACTTAAAACAAACAGAAATTACTTCATATATGAAAGGGACTGCTCCCTCCTCAACGCCCCGCTCTTTACGCTAAAGTTTGACACTTTCTCTCAACTCTACTTTTTAAAACAGTATAAATCTCACATTTTCGTAGATAAGAGTTTGAAACTTCTACAATAGGGTTCTCTGATATGCTGAATGCGATGGTGTGATTTTCATTAAGTTTCTATGAAACACCTCTTTTAGGGGGTGTTTTTCCCTATTTTCTAAAATAAGGTAAAATTTCTCAAGCTCGTAACTTTTGATGGGGAAAACTAAACCTAATGAAACTTATATATTTAAAATCAACTTTGAAATTCGATTCTTTTGATGTAGCTGTTGGTACCCAAATTCTGTTTTTTAGAGTTTCGGTTACTATTGAGCCGGGTTTCTCCTTGCTAAAGTTTGTTACCACGACCTGTTTGAAAGTAAGTTTAAGACCCATGAAAATATCAATATATTTCTATATTTTTGGATATGAAAATGCGTTATAACAATTGTTTCAAGCTTACTATTAGTTGTAATCCATTGGTTGTGAATTGTAATATTGATTTGTTGTCCGAGATATGTCCGAGAATGACATATTTTTAAGCAGACTCGCACCATCTTTCCTGTTTTACGGTTTGGTATTAGGTATCCATTATAGTAATAATTTTCAAATGATGTTCTCAGACGATTTAAAATAAGCTTAAGGCTATTTAAAAAACTACGGGATAGACCGTCCAGAGGCCCCCTTATCCCCTGAAGGTTGTCCATAACCCTCGAGATGTGGACTCGTCTTGTCTTCCTTTCGTAATACTGAACTTCCGCCCATGTTTCCAGG
Source organism: Artemia franciscana (assembly GCF_032884065.1). Taxonomy (NCBI): domain Eukaryota; kingdom Metazoa; phylum Arthropoda; class Branchiopoda; order Anostraca; family Artemiidae; genus Artemia; species Artemia franciscana. Next base: position 6,941,298 of record NC_088879.1, on the reverse strand, counting down.
GAAAAGTGTTGGGTTGTATACTAATTTTACCCCTATTATTTTTCCCAGGGCTTGGATACATTTCTGGAAACAGGTGTTAACAGAGGTATCAAGTTACATAAATTAAGAGAAGAGGGCAAAGATTCTTGAAATCCTAGGGGGAATAATTTTTCCTTTTTCCAATGAAATTACTTTAAAAGCCACTTTTTAATTAAAATAGCAAAAGAGAAGTAATTCGAAATTCTAGGCAGAGGATTAGTGCCCCGCCCCCAAGGAGAAACTTTTAAACGTATTTATCAATTTAAAAAAGAAAAAAATCGAAACAAAAAGAACAAGCCTCTTCAATGAAAAGTAAGAAGCGACATTAAAACTTCAAACGAACAGAAATTATTCAGGATATTTTGCCCCCTCCTCAATACCTCGCTCTTGATGCTAAATTTTCTAGTACTTAAAAAGGGTTTTATTCTAATTGCCCATATATTTGAGGAGTCGTTCTTAAAGAATTGGGACAAAAGGGCAAACTTTAGTGCAGAGGACGAGGCATTGCGGAGGGGATAACCCCCCTCATATACGGAATTATTTATGTCCATTTTATGTGTTAATGTTGCTCTCCACCTTGAGTTAAAAAAACTCTTTAAAAAAAAATCTAATCAATTTTCAAATAGTGCTGGCTCCCGCGGCACCCCTCTATGAAAACTTAATCTCCCTTGTGTAAAATTCCTCCATGGAAAGTTCAACCCACATAAAACACCCACCCACAGCTCAAATCCATCTTCACTGAAAATCCCTCTGGAAAATTTCTAGTGGACGATTCTGCCTGAAAAACTCTCCTTGGGGAATAATTACATTTGAAAATAAAACTAAAATTTCTGATTGTTTTTCAAATCGTGCTAGAATTCCCTCTACATATTGATTTCTCCTAGACCCCCTCCCCCTAGAGGAAAGTTGTTCTTGCAGAAAAGGTTTTTCTGAGGACCATAATGTAACTGCTATTGAACCGTTTTTTGTCCGTTTCAAAGTAAATTCCCCCACTGAGGATTTCTAACACGGAAAATCTCCAAGAAAATTCCAACCCTGCTGAATATTTCGCCCGGAATAAATTCACAAATTCGAGTTGGTAAAGAGAAAGTAAGACAAATAAAAAGAATTTCGCATACGAATTCTGGCAAATTTCTTCAGTGTTTTATTTTCCCTGGAGTTTTTACCCCCGAAAACTAAGTTAGGGGGCGTATCTAAAGTAGTTTTGTAGCGGCACAAGAAGGGGTTCTATTGAAGTAGGTACTAATCTAGCGGTAGTGAAGAAAAGTAACTCCTAGAGAAGTATCCAGAAATTCCTAGACACGATATCATATGTGTCGTAGGTGATCTCAATGCGAAAGTAGATTCTTGTCACAATTACTGTCCTGAAGTCATGAGACAACATGGAATAGGTGATATGAACGAAAACGGAGCGCTACTTGTCGACTTCGCCCTGAACAACGACCTTATCATAGGAGATACATTGTTTCAACACAAGACCATTCACAAATATACATGGACTTCACCAGATGGCCGCACGTACAATCGAATTGATCACCTCCTCTTTTCACGCAAATGGCGGAAGAGTCTACTCAACGTGAGAGGCTACAGAGACGCTGATATACAATCAGACCATAGCCTCATGGTTGCCAAGATCCATCTAAAGTTAAAAGCGACACAGAAAAACAATAAACCGACAGCACAAAAACCCTTCAACGTTGAGAAACTGAACGACAAGGAAACAGCACGAATGTTCCAATTATAACTTTCAAATAGATATGAAGCCCTGCAATCGGAATTGGAACCAAGGGCTGATGCCGAACGCATGTGGGAGAAACTTAAAACCACGTACATAGAAGTTGCAGAGGAGAAATAAGGCTATAAGAAGAAAAAGAAAGAAAGATGGATTTCCGAACGAGCCTGGAAACTAATCGACGCAAGAAAATCAGCCAAACTTTCCATTATGGCGGCCTCAGATGCATCTGAATTAATTGTTCTGCAAGTCTCATATAGAAAAATAGACAAACAAGTAAAGAAGAGTGCCCGGACCAACCAGAGGAAATTTATTGAACAGAAAGCAGCTTTGGTGGAAGAAGCAGCAAAGAAGGGAGATTCGAAAACAGTCTATAGATTAACCAATGAGATGATTGGAGTCAAACCTAACAGGACTAATCTAGTAAACGACGAGAGTGGAGCCCTTTTGACAGACCCTTTGATGATTGACGAGAGGTGGGCAACCCACTTCGAGAACCTACTAAATAGACCGAGAATAAATGACCAAGATCTAATTTCTGACACTCCATTTATGATTCTTAATGTAAATGAAAAACCACCGTCCCCATAAGAAATCATGGCCGCTGTCAGAAAGCTAAGGAACAGAAGAATGCCAGGAGTAGATGGCATTACATCTGAGATGCTGAAAACTTCAGTCCGCGACTGCATGACAGTTTGGGTTGAGCCACTAACTCAGACATGGAGTGAACAGAAAGTGCCCAATGACTGGACGAAAGGAACCATTATTAGGCTCTTCAAAAAAGGCGATGCGCTTGTTTGTGGCAACTGGAGAGGTATTAACATAATGTCGATGCCTAGTAAACTTTTGTCAATTATTATATTACAACGCCTACAGCAGAAACTGGACCAATATCTTCGTTATGAACAACACGGCTTCCGACCTGGAAGATCATGTGCAGACCTAATTTTCACACTGAGAATGGTGGTTGACGACTCAAAGGAATGGAATAAAAAGCTATATCTTCTTTTCATTGACCTAGAAAAGGCCTTTGACTTGGTTGACCGAGAAATCTTATGGAAAATCCTCAAATACTATGGAATACCCCCCAAGATAGTAGAACTGATTATTACCCTGTACAAAGAAACAGAATGCTGTGTTCGAACAGAAAACGGAGTTACAAGATACTTCAAAATCATGACTGGTGTCAAGCAAGGATGTGTATTATCACCACTTCTATTTACAATAGTTATGGACTACGTACTCAGACAGTCTGCGGGCTATGGAGTAAACAACAACAACAAACAACTCGCAGATCTTGACTTTGCAGATGATATAGTACTACTAGAAGACGCCAAAGATCGATTACAGCTGCTATTTGATGAAATCCCAGAAAAAGCCCTAGAGGTCGGATTGTCGATCAACGTTGATAAATCAGAAAGTATGTCCACATCTGACTCCCCCCTAACTCTTCAATGCTCCGATAAATCTGTTGAACAGGTCCAAGAATTTAAATACTTAGGAAGTTGGATAGAAAATACTGGCGATGTAACATTTGAAATCAAGAGAAGGATTGGAAAAGCATCAGGCACCTTCAACAGACTAACACCAATTTGGAGAAGTAACAAATACTCACTTCGTTTAAAATTGCGCCTGTTCAACAGCAATGTGTTGTCTATATTGATGTACGCCAGTGAATGTTGGAAACTCAACCAACAACTTGAGAAACGTATCCTTGGATTCGAAAACATTTGCCTTCGAAGGATCCTCAAAACCAATTCGCATCAGAATATTACCAATAGGGAAATCCGGCTGAAAACAAACCAGCCCATATTAAGGTAAGGTAAACAACACATTATAAAAATTAAGCACACATTGGAAAATATAAAATAAATAAAATATAAGTGCTGATGCTTGGCTTTTACTAAAATTGTCAGCAATGAGCTGCTCCAGGCGATAGTAGTATATCGTAAAATAGCTTTCGGGTGGGCAAAGGTGAATGTTGTATATACTCGGCCTTTCAGCCAGATCCACAGCTAACTCAGCCGTACATACCCGCCCCCTACTTCCACCAACCCCGCTCAGGATGCTTAATTTCACAATTGTATCAAGGTCTATTCTAATATATTCTATAGATATATTCAAGATCTATTCTAATATATTGTGAAGTACTCCCCCATTTAAATAGTGACAGTATTTTAAATTTGAAAGTATTTGAAACATAAAGTTAGAATGATTAATTTATCCATTGGGCATTGTTTGACAAAGAACATCCAAAAAATCTGAACAATTCTTGGCAACATTGAGGCCCAAACCTTAGATTAAATGAAAATTGCCAGGAATGCCTTTTGGAAGGGAGAATTGATACCTTTCTCTTTGTATCTTTGTTGTAAAAAAAAAATCTATAAGAATAACGCAAAAGTTTTCTTGTGTATATCAATGTATGGGGGGGGGGAGTTATACTGAATATCGTTTTTATGTCTATTAATCCCTTTACAAGCAAAACTCGGTCTCCTGCATTTGTGGTGAAAGTAAAACCTGTTTACTTGTCCTGTTTATTTTTTACAATGATTTGATATTGAACTAGAACTCCAATCTCAAAGAATTAACTTCTCAATTTGTCCTAGTTCAGTAGTTTCTGATAAAGTGGATATTTGAATAGATTTTTGCATTCAACTAGAAGACTGGTTTGATGTTGATATTTGATACTTAGCCTATACATGATTGTTGCCTTTGATTGTAGCATTTATTAGTTTCATTTATCCATTTTTTTTCTTTCTTTGTAGTTTTAGTTTGCAGAAATTTTGCAATGAAATACTTGTAAAAGTTTAATCTCTCAATAAAAATCACCATACTGATGCAGAAATAAATGCCCAAAAGTTGCTCTGGCGCTGTGTGAAATGTGACTAATTTCAGTCTGGAACGTACGCAGGGGGGGGGGGGGCTTTGCACCCTCCCAAAATTTTGTGAAATGTTTTATTTTCCAATGGTTTATTGGGATTTCCGGCAAAAGTAGGACATTTATTAAGAATCTAGATGAATGTGTGAAACCTTTTTTTTTGGGATTTTACAGCATATAATTATCCGGTCAAGTCACTGTCCAATTAGTAACCCACTTTCTGTCTAACTTTTTCCCTCTTCGAAGAAATTAGCGATTGTACTGTTTTTTTTTTGTATCGAGAGTTTGCTTTTCACAGCAAAATAGAATTATCCTTGATATTAGGGTGTTTATCCATCCTTTTCAGGATAAAGTATAGCTTTCAATGGATCAATTTTTGGAAACTATCATTTTTCATTAAAATCGACGTTTTCGTAATAGAAGAACTACCTCCCACAGAACCCATATTGCACAGTTAATTTCCCTTTCAGTGGGATATAATAGATTAATCACTGGTTTTAAGTCGCTATGAACATAACCTGAGCCTAAAACCTACTTTTGAGGCTTCAGTATTCTCCCCCCCCCCCCATCCGCTACAATTCTACAGATTAAAGTTAATCTGTATTTTCCGATACACGTGCTTTTTGCATTTATTTAGCTACTAAATAAAAAAGTGCTACTTTATATCTCCTATTTCGAAGGTTTTGCCCCCCCCGAGAATTTTTTTTGCGTACGTGCATGCTAAAAATTAAAACATTAAATGATACCTGAAACAGACGCCCCTCTACCAAATGTCTAGGTCAATGTCTAGTTCTAACTTTTTATATAGATTCTAAAATGCAAGTAAATGCATATTTAATCTTTTAATGTTGTAAGTACTTTTTTGTGCGTTCTCAGCCAAGATCATACTTTCAATAGATTTATTCAGAGCCAAAATAGGTCACTTAACTTCCCTAATTTGTGTAAATCTATTTACAATAAAATTAACAAAGCAAAATGTCAAGATGAATTAGATAATCCAAAATATAAATAGGTTATTCTGATTCAAGATACTACAGCTATCAGTTAACTTCCCTAAAGTGATCAGCCTGTTGCTAGTGTCTCGCTTTGATTGCTCTGTATAACCTACTTTACGAAGCTGGTAAGCTGCTTTGGAAGCTGGTAAGTTTGGACAATATCCTTTTTTACTCAGTTGGTTTTAGACTCTACAGCCAAAGACTACAACACTTAATACAATTGGGCCGCCAAGAAAAAAGTTTTAGGTTAGTGCTCTCCTATAATCTAAAGGTTTTGCTACATTCTCACATAGACAATTCACAATTCCTCCCACCTTTCCTTAAATAAAGCTCTGCACGCGCGTTTGACCGCTGATATTGAAAAAATATAACTTTACGTTTATGATAATCAAAAGGATATCCAAAACTTTGTTTTAGGGGAAGGGAGTCCAAAAAATTTAAATTAAAATATTACTTTTACTTATATGTACTTTTTACGTAAAGAAATTGCGATAAAATTTCTGGGAGGCAGGGTCATACCCCGCAACCCTGGATACGGCCTTGATGATAATATTCAATCTCTGATAAGATATTACATATTTGAACTGAAATAGCCCGTAGTAAAGAGGCAAAAGACTTCAGTTTCTTATTATTTATTTGTGTTTCTTCCTAGAGCAATTCCATATGGAAGGTGCAGTCGTATATACATTGGAGGAACTCAATAGATTTGAAATTGAATGTTCTTGTTCCATCCTAAATAGTCAGCAGTTATCGGAAAGTAACTAGCCCCTCCTAAGCTTTTCCCCCACAAAAATCCAATCAAAATTTGCAATCCAAATTTTTTCAAAATAGTCAAAAGGTCATATAACTATAATTATCATTTTGACATATGCCCCGGGGCAAGGGTTAAAGTTTTGCGAATTCTCACCTGTTTAGATTTAAGGTTTTTATTGGGAAAAGGGGTCATATTCGGTGTTGGATCTCCGAAACAGCCTTTGATATTCAGATGAAGCTTTAACAAAATATTTTGAGGAATGTCGAACAAAATCAACAATATACACCCATGTTGTTTGTCAAAAGGGTGTATTAGCAATATGTAAGGAAAAACTGAGCGCATTAAGTCAAACTTTTCCAGGGGATGCAGAAGGTTGACCAGATGCTGGTCAAACGGCCTCCCTCCTTTTAGATTCCCCCCTCCCTTAAATAACAATCTGAATTTTGAGAAAAAGATATTTGTTCAAAATAGTTGAAAGGTATAATAACTATGTCTCCAAGATGAAACAATCCCTGCTAAGAATCCTGACATGTGCTATAACATTTTCAAAGTTATCCATATCTTATACATAATGTTTTCTGGAAATTTTTTTATCTTGAGTAAGTTGGGAGAAAAATCAGGGGGTTTTAACAGCTGTTTTCTGTCTCACACCAGTTGTATTGATGGTAAAAATATCAGTAATAGAGAGACAGAACAAGCAGAATCGAAAATGTGTTTTAGAGTCAAAAAATCTAGTTTTCACCTCCCAGAACATCCGGAATCTGGACTTCCAGATTATTCTTTGACGTCTTCTTCTTCTTGCATATGGAATATGAACCGGTTCAAAAGTATATCGAAATAATCCGGAAAAGGGGCTTTTGAACTTCCAGATTCAGATTCAGTTTTGAACTTCCAATTAAATACAAATCTGGGAGCCCAGAATCCGGAAGGTGAAGACTCATCGTTACTCCAAAATCAGCTGTTAATATAATATGACTAGACGAAGCAAAAGTCGAAGAAAAAGAGTAAGATTATGAGATTTAAGTATTCTAAAGCTCATTTCCGACTGGACTTCTTCACCAAACTGTTTTTAGTCAATCAACAAAGAAAAGACCTGGAAAATCGTTTTAAGAGAGTTTTTTGCCTTTGTATTTTCGTTGTTGGGCTGTCTTGTCTTCTGATGAAAGTTCTTAAGCCGAACTGGCCAGCCATGACAACAAACAACAAAGAGAGATAAAACACAACAAGGAAAACCTCAAACGAGACTGCCTAAAATAACGAGGACTCCTGAACTAGGCGTCCTCAGCCCAAGATAAAAAGAAAAACGCTAAACTAAAAACAAATAAAACCACCATTAATGATAATAAATAAGTTGTCGCTACTGATCCACGCACGGAAAAGAAGCTATTAGAGTTACTTCAATGAGAACATCAAAGTAGCTGAGGAAAAAGGGTAAAAATTGAAACTAAGTTAACTTTTCTGTTGCAAAATAATCCTCTTGTTAGCTAATATTGAAGCAACTCTTTTTGGTCCAGTAGGTAATCCTGTCCCCGATGATTATGTAAAATTTTAATTCCCTTATTGACTATTGGTTCAATTTTCAAAAGACAATCAGAAATTGGGTCAATACTTAAATTCCCCCTGTCTCTATTTATTGATAGATTAGCATATATAGGTTTTTTCAATTTCTGTAGCCTCCCTCGCCCACTGAAAAAACCCTTATCATCAGAAATACCTGTAGCCTCATCAAAGTGTATAAATGTTCAGGATGAAAGAATGTATGTTCAGCCAGAGCCGAAACAAAAGTTTCAGGAGGCTTTCTTAATTGTAGGGTTTTTTTTTCTATTGAGTTGCGATGCTCAATAAAATTAATCTTTTTTAAAATTATTTGTTTAAATAAAAAAAATACCTTTCAATAAATTGTTGGTGAGTTCTAACAATATAAAACTTTCCGCAAGAACAAAGAATCTTATACACCCCACTAACTAATTCTCCCTTGGTTGAATCCTTCCCAGAATTAAGGAAACTACCTAATGGTCTCACCGATCGGAAACACGTATCAATGCTATGTTTACGCAAAATTTGCTAAAGCATCTCCCCCAAAATAGATACATAGGGCAAAGAAATGAAACTTTTCGGCCTATTTAATTTTGTACACTGTGAAACTCCAATAACCCTATTGTTGTGTTTAATGCGTCTATTTTTTATTATTTTATCAATGAATTTAATTGGATAACTATTACAAAATAAAATATCCCTCAAGTACAGTAATTCAGAATCTAAGGACTCCCGGGAACAAATTCTGAAAGCTCTATAAACTAGTGCAATCAAAACCCCTGGTTTCACTAAAATAGGGTGGCAAGAATGAATGTTCAAATACTTATCGCTGTGTGTAGGCTTTCTATATATCGAGACCAGTTTACATTTTTATCAAAACTGTTTAAATGTTTATGGAAAAGGTCTAAGGACTCTAATCCTACAAAAGCATTTTGATTTGATACGAAGTGTGACCATGGCTAGTTTGGAGATTGAAATCATTATGAAGTTGGTTATCCTTGCAAATAAATATTATCTCTATATTGGTTTTAGAGGTAAATTTTATAAACAGGTGTTTGATTTGGCTATGGGGGCATCTCTCTCTCCTTTGTTGGCAAATCTCTTAAATGTTTGTAAATGTCCCACCCAAAAAAGGTCCCAGAAAGGGCCCTGAATGCACTCTTCCTTTCAGTTCGAAAATTGAAAGATCTTGACTATGTAAGCTTTCATTGATAAGATTTATTTATAATCAATACGCTTATAAAAACAAACTATAATAGCTCCCCCTAAGGCTTCTTGGCCTGTAAATTAGGGAGAAAATTTATGGATTACAGGCTCAGAGAAAAAATAGTTACTTACTCGTAAGTGAATTTTCTTTTCCCGCGAAGCCTCAAAGAATATCGAACCCATCCAAAACAGAGTCACGCGAATAATCAAACAGTTCGTGGTAATGAACTGTAAGTAAGGAGCGACTGGGCTCAATAATAACCAAAAATCTTAGAAAATGACATTTTAATATCAAAATATATATCAAAGAATCAGCTTACTATGTTGGTTCCAAATACATAAAATTCATCAAGTTCAGTGGTACCATCGAAAATTACGAGTCTGAGAAAATTTGGCCGATTTTTGAAATAGGGGGAACTATCCCCTAAAATTAAAGGAATCGTAATGAAAATCACACCCAGATTCAGCGTACTAGAAAGCCATACTGTAGAAGTTTCAAGCTCCTATTTGCAAAAATGTGGAGTTTTTTCAGGAAGATCACGGATGCGTGTTTATTATTATTCATTTATTGTCCGTCAAAAAAGGTACCACAGACGAAGTAAACACTAAGTAAGAAAACGTAAAATATGAATGACGGATTAAGAAAAATGAAGAGAAAAAAGGACACAAACACACATTGAAAATTCAGATACATGACAAAAAAAAACCTTCATTTCATACATTACATTAATACCAACAGCTATACTTTTAATGAGATAATTTGATATTAATTCATAGTAAAAGAATATCCATGGTATTACAATAATAGTCTTCAGAAAATTTCTAAATCTATGTTCATCGTATGATGGAGATTACATTAATTGCATGTGCTGTGCTTTTATTTCTTTTTTCCCTTTCCTTTTTCCTTTCCTTTTTCCTTTGACCCAAGAAAAATGCAGATTAACAGACCTTCATTTTGGATCTGCCCGAATCCACTAAAACAAGAAGAAATGGCGGAAGAAAAATTAAGATTAACAGACCTTTTTTGGGGGGTCTGGCAGAATCCACTAAAACAAGAAGAACCCGTCGAATCCTAAAAAAAAACAAATATAAGGAAAAGGCATTACAACAACAAGTCTGCAATAGGGCCGTGCACTTTGGGACTTTTTAAATACAGTGATGATCGAATAAAATAATTTCGTGCGTATATGTTTTGTTATGAGGAAAGTGCTACGGAAAAGTAAAAGATTATATATTAATGTTTACTCCTTTTTTCTAGATGATGGAAACATTTCGTTTTTTTGGCGTCGTGATGGTTGGTGTTTTTGGCTGGTTTTTCGCTAGTGTTTCAGCGGCTTATGTGCCTAGCATTACTTTACTAGACCGTACTTATGAATCAAAAATTCTTTTATTGGAAGATCAAATGCTTGATAATTACCCTATAAGATATAAAAGGCAAGCAGGCTCTGAAGCTGAGGATAATTTAAATTCAACTCCGATGGTCCAGGACTTAACTTTAGGGGATGTAGTAGCAATTTTTCGCTTTTTCTTGGCAGCACCGACATCACAGTCTTGTTCGCACAGGTTAGCCTGTGAAGCAGTTCGTATAGCGAACGTTTTACTACCTGATTAGACTGTGTTTTTACTTCATATTACGGACTTACTTCCAGGTGAACTGGAAGAATCAATATTAGAAGGATTTAAAAAAAAATGTGACGACATAGAATGTGAATTTAAATTTTTCGAATAAATTTTAAAATTTAATTGAAATTTTCTCAGTAGTTTATTCTTGTTTGGAACTTACTATTTTCTGGTGTATTCTGATATACCCGTTAAATATATTATCACAATACATATTCGATGTGTTGAACATTAAATATTCTTTGGCAGTCAAACACTTCTGTCGTAGTCAGCCAAACAACAGCGTATGTAGTTTTGACCGTAGTGTGCAATATACCAGAATATAGCAAACTTCAAACAAGAATGAACATTGAGAAAATTTGGTATAGTAAGAAATTTAATCGACAAAGTTGTAATTACATAGTATGTCATTATAGCTATTTAAAAAAAAAAAGCAAAAACTTCAAGCTTATCTGGTAACAAGTTCATAATGTGTAGTAAAACAGGCCAATCAGGAACTAAAACATTTTCTACCGAATTCGTGTCAGTATAACATAAGTGATGTCGATTCCGCTAAAGCTGCCTAATTTAGAATGATCACGTATGGAATAGTAAATAGAATTGAAAGAGATCAGGCTGATTTGGACGTACCATCAAATAGAATGTAAGCTTATGTGCCTTTTGGTGTGTTGCTGATGAGACTCCAGTGGATCAAAACACTTGTCTGTATTCAAGATGAACCAAAATTTTCATCTGATGTTATAAAGGTTGTCCTTTTAAATTTCATTTTTTATGTAAATAAATTATATGTTGCACAGTTGATCTTAGTTCAAGTTAAAAAATGTTGAATGCATAGAGAAGAACATACACTTAAAATATCTTATGGAGTTTACTAGGTATATTGAATTGAAATTTCATAGGATGCTGAGGAGATGTTTAACACTACCAAAAGACACTAGATATATCCACGGTGTCAAAATGGTATGCCTTAAATATTTCAAGAACAGTTGAGTAAGGGCGTCAAGCTGAAACATATTGGGGTCGTTGAAGAGAATGTTGAACTTGTGGCTCCCAGTCGTCAATGGGTGTAGCTGCAATATCTCAGAAACAACTAATTTTGTATCATAAACAGACAGTATAATCAGAAAGTTTTGAATTTCATTTCTGCATTATCTCAAGAATAGTTAAGGATATTAAGTTAAAACTTCCCGAGAATTCTGAGGGGGAAATTGAACTTAAACAACATACAACTGTATACATCCACGTTGTCACAGGGGTTTTTGTGCTATGTCTAAAAATTATTTTATGGTAATTAGGTTAAACTTTCAGAAGATGTTGAACTAAATCAAAAGATACTACGTGTATCTAGCTTGTTAAAATGGTGTGTGCAACATCTTAAGACAAGTTAAGGGTATTCAGTTGAAACTTGCAGATAATGTGGAACTCGATTATAAGACAATATATGCATCCCAGTTGCCAGAAGAATGCATCTGCAATATTTCAGAAAGGGTATATATTTGAAACATTCAGGGAATGCCGAGGGAAAAGTTGAAATAAATCAAAAGACGCTAATTAGAACTAATAATTTGGAATTGGATGTTTCCATGCTTAAAGTGAAGATGTGAAAAATTGAAAAAGATATCTATTTTATTAACTTAAATAAAACTTTAGTAATTAAAACAAACATAAACTGGTTTAGAATTTTGTTCGAAAAAGAAGGGTTTTTGGTAGAAAAGCAAACCGAAATATTCAAAATAATTTAATATTATGAAAATAATATCAAATATTATGTACGCCCCCCCTGTCTCTCTCCTAACATCTCAAGATCATCATAGTTTCCTTACTAAATCTTATATTTTCAATGAAATTTGCCAATTTTTAGGACACTTGTACACATCCTCATTGTATTTCGCTTATGAAACTGTTAAAACTAGTTATGAAATAATTGATGAAATTAGTTATGAAATTATTGAAACCTTTTACTCTACTGAAAGTACAAAACCTAAGGAAAGAAAAAAGAATACTGCTTTAAAGGGCAAGATTTTAATTGGTTTACATCGATATTTTTTTCTTGTGGTTCGTAACAGGTGTGGATGGTTGTTTAGGTTTGATCAAAAGAAGTATTTGCTACAGTACACTACTCACCAAGAGCTTAAAATATTCTTTCCGAAAGGAACTCGTACTCTGCTTAAAACATTCGTTTGACAAGATCCCCATTTTCTTGCGCCAGCATTTAGATCCGGGCAAGCTTCATTATTTGAAGGTTAATCCGCTCTATAAATCGAAAAAGTACCTCTATAAATCGGTTTGTCCCCCCTTTTCAGGATAATGTACAGCTTTTAATGGATCAATTTTGGAAACTATCATTTTTCACTAAAATTGACGTTTTCACAATAGAAGAACTCCCCCCACAGCACTCATATTGCACTGTTAACCCTAAAATTTCCCTTTCAGTGGGATATAAAAGATTAATCACTAGTTCTAAATCGCTATGAGCATAACCTGAGCCAAAAACGTGCTTTTGAAGCTTCAGTCTTCTTCCCCCGTGCGCTACAATACTGAGCCTAAAATACAACCTGAGCCTAAAACGTGCTTTTGAAGCTTCAGTCTTCTTCCCCCCGTCCGCTATAATACTACATATTAAAGTTAATCTGTATTTTCCGATATACGTACTTTTTGCATTTATTTAGTTACTAAATAAAAAAGTGCTACTTTATTTCTCCTGTTTAGAAGGTTTTGGGCCCCCTCCAAAAAGAATTCCTGCATACGTGCCTGATCCACATGCTAATTGGATCACTACATATTTTTAAAATATATATCGTACACACAAACCTCAAGATAAGCTACCTGAGGTTGGACCCATGGAAGAAACTCCGATAACTTGTCCCTAAAGATTATGCAAGAAACTCAACTGTTTGAAACTCAACGAATGATTACCCCTTAGAAATTAACATTGGGTTGATAGCTAATTGCTCCGACAAGCTTAGCGCTATTTTGGCTGCCTGTTTCAATCAATGTATTATATAAGGAATAATCCCGGACAGCTTCAATATACCCCAACTTAACTCCCCACTATAACACCGCAATATGACTCCCAATCTTAAAGTAAAAAAAAACTCGCCCAAAGAGTTGCACCCAATTTAAAAAAATCTATGCCTCTCTAAAGTGTCCTCGGGCTTTATTTTCGATTATCTATGTGAAGATATCAAATCATATTTAGACCCTCGGCAATTTAGTTTCAGACTTGGACAAGATACTGTCCATTATCTTGTTTATCTTCTTGAAGATCAGATGAAATATTATAAATCTTGTGACATAGTGAAGGTGTTTGACAGCACTCAGCACATAATAGCTACTAATCGAGAGACAGAAATGGGTGCTCGGCATATTCCTGTGAGAATAGCTGCGAGTACCCCACACAATAGAAACTAATTTGTTTGATTTGCCCAGGTCAGAGCACCAAAAAATTTGGAACGGATCTCCTCAAGGGTAAAAATTAAGACCTTTGATATCTCTGATTTTTTTTTTACCCTATCCCAGCACACATAGAAAGTCTCTACGAGTTTGGTGATGATCCCTCAAGTACATCATTTTGCACCTCAACGAGTATTGTGAGTATTCAATTAACGGGTTCTTGGAGGAAGGGGTGTTGGTGTGGGGTGACAGACCGGTGGGGATTTTCACCTCATTTTCTTCTACGTATACTAATGACTTATTCTTTCCTAGTCTAGCAGCTTTAGAAAGCAATGCCCAAGTGGATGCTTCGCATACATGAATACACTATCATATCATCTAAATTACGTTATTTATTTTGTGAACACCTAACCTGTCACTAGGTACACGGTTTTTAGATATCTTTGACTGTCTAAATTGAAGCACCAAAAAATGCGGCACACCTCAGTGAGTATACCAAAAGAAATCATCGTTTCATCAATCTTTTAGAAGCTAAAGTAAAATCTTAAAAACGAAATGTTTTCGGTTAGTGAAGCAAACAGCCCTGTTCTTCGTATGCTGCTACATGTGGTTTTCTTGAAAACCACAATTCTGTGCCCAAAAGAGATCAGAATCGCAACTAAAGATGAAATAAAAACCCAAGGAGTAATTTTTAAAAGTAACTTGAAATGGGATTCACTTTTTTTATGCAAAACGATAAATACCAGACTCAACCTTAAAGTGTCGGGCACAAGATTATGACAATGGCTATGCTACTGACGTTGAAAAAAGAAACCTGCAACATTTGTAACCTCTATTATTTATCAATTAAATTAATTGTCAGAATTAGATTGGCTAGTTCTGCGATAAATTTGACCTAATCTTCAACGATTTATGTCAATAATTTTTAGTTTCTTCTTTCCCTTCAGCTAAAATATCACTCCTTGAACTCTTAATTGACGAAATTAAATTAAATGTCAGAATTGGATGGGCTAGTTCTGCCATACAGTGGAGTGAGTGGACCTTATTCCTCATGACCTGTGTTAATATTTTCTTAGTTTTTTCTTTCCCTTTGGCTAAAATATCACTCCTTGAACTCTTGCTAGACAAAACTAAATTTATTGTCAAAAATATGATGGGCCAGTTCTGCCATAAAGTGGACCTAATCTTTCATAATTTGTGTCAACAATTCTTTACTTTTTCCTTTCCCTTCGGCTCATATATCACTCCTTAAACTTTTAATAGACGAAATTGTAGATTTTTCTATGGAGAATTTAAGAGAGCTGCGAAGTAAAACATATATTTGATACTTTATTTTTGAAAAACCCTCTTGCTGACTTGTTTATTTTCTTCACTTAACATGAAAAATTTATATAACGTTTACCATTTTTGTTATTATAAACTAAAAAATAATATTTAAAAAGATGAAAGTTTTCTGATAAAATTAAAGGAGTGAGGTTGAAAATTGCAACAACAAAGATAAAAGTCAATGAAAAGACAACAAACGAGACTGCGGCCAGTAGAATGAAAAAAATGAAAGACTAAAATGCGGATGTTTCGCCTTTATGTAAACTAGGCGTCCTCAGAATAAAAGAAACAACGACAAAAAAATGAAGTAACTAAAAAATTAAATAAAACCACCACCAATATTAACAAGATACAATTGTCGCAACCGATCGACGTAGGGAACAGAAGCTATTGTAATTACCTGGATCAGAACGCCAAAGCAACTAAATAAAAAAACCTGTATTTTACCAGTGTCAATTTTAGAGATCCGACTCATGGCAGTGAGTTAGTTCTGAGTGCCCTAAAAAATCCATTTATGAGGATCGTGATGATGTTCGTGGACTACGCGCTGGGACTTTTGAACGACTTCAATACCCTTTTCCAGTCACAGGCGCCTATTTTCTACCGACTGAAAATCGAAGTCATTCAATTGGTGGAAACTCTGTTGAAAAACTTTATGAATGCTCGCGCAGCAAGGAGCTGTACCGACATCATGAAAATTGATGTTGAAGACGAAGCCAGTTATGTAGATCTGCGAAAGGTCTACCTCGGCTTAGATGTCGAAGCAGCAATGACTGGCCTTCTTGCGTCTAGTGATGGACGAAATGCCAATCCCGACGAAGTTGACAAGGTTTATTCTACCGCGAGAGAATTTTACAAGGAAGTGGTGGTCCAGATTAAAAACCGCTTTTCGTTCGACTCGGACATTTTCGCCTTCTCCGAACTACTTGACCCTGTTCAGGCTCAGGATCTGAATCCTCCTAGCCTGGCACCATTTTTGGCGAAATATAACTTACACTCCTGGTTCAAAAGTCAAAACAGCCAAGGAGATAAAACAGCCGTTTAAAACCTCCTGATTTTTCGCCAGCTTAAAAAAAAACCCTTCCGATAATTTCCCAACTTTTTTGGATTCGTTACTGATTTATAGAAAAAAAAGTGGAAGCACTGTATCGGCACTTTGAAAACAGATTTGTCCCTTTGAATGCAGATTTGGTATGGCTGGCTTTGGCCTAGATCTTAAAATTCATCCTCCTATAATGTGAAGCCAATTTGGCCCACACTCGAAATCGTTATTTTGATATAGGCTAGGCTATTATTCTGGCAATTACCGGATATCTATAAGACCCGTGTGAATTGTGTATTTGAATTTGTACTATTGAATCCTTAAGCTGGCAACAGGCTAAGAATTGGTTTCAATTTAGAACATGTTATTTCGGTAAAGAAACAAATCATAGAAGCAGAAAAGCCGCCTACCACCTTGGACAGGTCAGTAGCCTACTTCTTAGGTTGCCCACGTGCAGGGATGTATAATTGTCCAGTTCCAGTAAACTTGGTTCTTACCCTAATAAAAATCCTGTCACGTAAGGTAAGCCACGTCCTTATTGTACACAAATTATCCAGTGGAAATGAACTATATGAGCTGACTGATCAGATGAAGTTATGAACTGAGAATCAAATCAACCTTTTTTCTAACACAAAAATGGTCTCACGGGACAAGCTGTCGACTAGGTCATTAATTACGGCCCACAGTTGACCTCCAATAATCAAAGACGGCCAGCGGCTTTGAAATACCCCTTTTACGGGCAACAAAGACATATTTTGCATTTTGCCAGACAGCCGCGAAAAATCAGAAACTTCAAGTTGGACAGAGCTCAATTCAACAGAAACTTGAAGATTATCGGTAGAAAATTTCAGTCGGGAGATTTTCCAAAAAGTTGGAAGATCTCCCGATAAATTGGAAAGAGTGGAAGCACTAAAAGCAAATCAAGTAAGTAAAAAAGTAAGTAAGTAAAAACTGAAATGAATTTAATTATTCTCTTACGAAATAATCCTCTTATTGGCTATTCTTGAAGCAATTCCAGTTGATCTAATAGGTAATCTCATCCCCTGGTGATTATGTAAAATCTTAAATCTCTTACTGACTATTGACTCATTTTTCAAAAGACCATCATAAATTTGGCCAATATTTGAAGTTCCTATGTCTCTATTCACTGAAAGATTAGCAAATATATGTTTTGTAATTTTTATAGTGTCCCTTCCCCATTGAGAAAAGCCTCTATCACTAGAAATAGTCATGGTCTTGGCAAATCGCACAAAATGTTTAGGATGAAAGAAAATAAGTTCACTTAGAGCCGAAAAAAGTTTCAGGAGGCTTGCTTAATTGTAGGATTTAAACTGTCTGTAAACTAAAAGATTTATTGAGCATCGCAAATCAATAGAAAAAAGCCCTACAATTAAGCAAGCCTCCTGAAATTTTTGTTTCAGTTTATGTTCAAATACATAGAAAATTTGTCCCAATCCATTCAGGGATGATCCATTTTTCGTTTGACCCTAAGTGGTTGGGCATAAAGGACAATCTTCGGCAATCTGTCATCCTTCAGTCTCAAAAAAGATATCCTAGCCATCTCAACCTTTCTTTCATTTTATTCTGGTGTTGTGCTTCAGACGGCCCTTGGTTATAAGGCCGAAATATTCACTGAATTGAATTCCACTATCCCTAGGAAGAAAATAAATAAAAACACATAGATAATATTTTTTGTGGCAAAATTACATAATTCCATTATTTTTGTAAATACTAACTTGAAACCTCAACAGTAGAGTTCTTTGATGATTTGTTTGATGGTTTGATTATCAGTAAGATTGCAGGACTTTTTGGAATTTTTTTCCTCCCTTTTTCGAAAATCAGGTAAATATTCACTGGCTTTTAGCTCTTAATACATAAATTTAAACAAAATGAATTTAATATGTTTGGAATCACCATAAACAGCCAATTCTTTTGGTATATCTCCTGTCATAAGAAAACCGTTTTTAGTGTTCTGGTTACTATTGGGCCGAGTCACTACTTCCATATAGCTCGTTAAACTCGTAGCCAAAAACTATTTGATACCAGGCATTTGTTGGTAGTTGTTAGACGGTAGTTGAACCATCAAGACTATAGCCAGTCGAGACTCCTGCTCTGGAATCTAGATTCCTCATTCTTTACTTACTTACCCATTAACATAGCATTTATACTTTCACCTTCCCTTAATTCACATATTTTATATTAATATATCGACATCACACCCCTGGACACTTTGCACTGCAAATAATATTTTTTAAAAAGGTTTTTGTTTGTCAGAAACCTGCAGATGTCAATTTTTGATGAATAATGATGAATAATGCAACATCTTGTGCTTTCGTAGATTTTTGGCCTTTTTGGTGGAGGGATCATACCCAGGCCCCTTCATGTTCGGGCCTCCATTATATAGTCTATATATGCCACTTTACTCCTGAAAACTTCAGTAAAATTTCAACTAGCTCCCCCGATCGAATTTGCTTCCCTGAAATAGCTCCCCAATTTATAGCCTACTGGTTTGTTCTAAGTTGGCTTATGACACTAAATATCAGGTATCATTGAGCAAAAAGTGCTTTGAATCGTAATTTGTCAAGCAACAAGACAAAAATAAGTGTATTTTAGATTTTCTTAGATGGGTGACAAATGGGAAGATTTCAAATTAATTTTCAGTTGATTAGGAATGACTAAAATTAGCTTTTTTGATATATTCAAAATAATTTATATAATAATTATTATTATAATATATATATATATATATATATATATATATATATATATATATATATATATATATATATATATATATATATATATATATATATATATATATATATATATATATATATATATATATATATATATATATATATATATATAATTAATTAATTTACATAAGAGATTTTATTTATGTGAGTTCTTACAGCTGTTGGGGTTTTCCATTCTAATTGGAAATTGTGTGGTACATTTACAGAAAAAAAACAAAACAGAAAATTGATTTGGTTTTTTTATGCAATTATTTAATTAGCTAAATAATTTTTTTTATAAAACAGTTTGGAAGATATAGGCCAAAAACTGAATGAGCCTCACTGCTTTTCAAAGTTGAAAAACAATCTTACGAGCAACGCGATAAAAAGAAGAAAATAGTGGTGAAGGAAAACCAGAGTTTTGCCGAGGCTTAAAGACTGGGCATTACCCAAGCGAAGTATATATCGCATTATGATAACAGGCACAGGAGGTGTATACCTAACGCGGCCGAAAGTCTAAGTATTTAGGGGTGGTGGCAGAAATTGAATATGCGGCCTTTTCCCTAGCTTTCAGGTAAACAAGAAGGATAGCTTTGATAACCGGAAAGAATATTTTGTATAGTCGCAAAGATTATTTCCTAGCATATTTAACGGTGCTCAGAAGCTTAATTGGTTGACCCAGACCTAGTTGCTTTATATTGATTGTAGCGACTCAATTTAGGATACATAGTTTGGATGAAAAAACCTCAATATACAACAAGTCTTGATTGTTTTTCTTTTTCAGCTACCCTTAATGGCCGTCAAAGCTCTCAAAGTATTTGCTATTGGTCCTCGTGTCCATTTTGTATCAAGTATTAAAGGCAAAAGTTAAATACTAAGACCCTAGCAAAAGTTAACTCAGAAACTACGCTGTTTATTATTGGATCTGAAACCTTTACCCCACAAAAAAACAATAAAAATTCTAACTCGGCCAAAGCTTGGTTTAAGAAAGGTAAAAAAAAGACTAAGACCCAAGAGGTCTATTTGTTGATTTATGTTAGTTTGTATGATTGTCGTATAAATGTTTTACTGGTATGATGCCCAGTGAAATATTTTTGAGGATATATTGGAACTATAATACGCCATATTATGTTGGGAAGGAGTTGATCACTAGAAAAAAATTTGTTCTTTTGAATAAGAAGTGAGTAGAAATTCGTATTTGTTATTGGCCAACCGTCCAGGGTCAAACGAAAAATGAGTTATCTCCAAACCGGGTGGGAGGATAAGTAAGGAAATATTTAAGGGCAACGGGAACTTCCTGGGAGGATGTATAGAGGGAGACATTTTTAATAGATTGGGATGGAGGATGAGTGTGCGTTACTGTGCTGGCCCCAGAAGGCTTGGTGCTGCAGTGAGCTATTATTATTATTATTTATTCAATCCAATACAATACAAAATAAAATTACAATACACTTATTCCCCCTCGAAAGGCTCCATGGCCAGGTATACAAGGGGGTAAAAGTAGTAGTAGTAGCACTAGTAGTAACGAGGCAATTTAATGAAATGAAATAAAATGATTTAAAACAGGTTTTTAATGCCAGTCTAGCTTTTTTTCCTGCTGATCTTATGGGTCTATTTGTGACATGTTGCTAGGCTGGCATTAAAAACCTGTTTTTAAATCATTTTCTTCCATTTCATTGCATTGCCTCGTTTCATAATAATTTATTTTTCAGTCCTGGTTGAACTTCGCTGAGGTAAGGATGCTGGGACTGTTTTGAAAAATTGTTCATATTAGTTTTATTAATTTTATCCTTTCGTAAGTTGTTTTTTCTTATTCGTATTGCTGAGGACGGCCCTTGGACATAGGGCCGAAATATTCATTCTAATTTGTTTCCCACTGTCTTAAAAAAATCCCTGTTGTTCTTCTTGTTTTTGGTGAATATAAAAACAATTTGACATATTTTTTAAGTTTTTTTTTCTATACATCACCTTCACTGAAAACAAAATCATGAGTACGTTCTTGTCTATGAGTATTCTGCAAATACAAAATACCAATTATACATTGATTTACAATAAAATGATATACATTTGATATACAATGATACAAATATAATGATAAATACATTTACACCTCGTTTAAGAGTAGAAAATCCATTGGAGCAGGTGTTCTAATCTATCCCACAGGTTTTCTGATACTAGTCAAAAAACCGTCAGTTTAATTCTAGAAATATGAAAATTGTCCAAGGTACGACGTAAGTAAGTAAAATCATAATTATACTGCCATTTTTATATCTATCAGGGGCGAAGTTTGCTATGTTGCAGGGGCAATATATTTATATATTGGTTGAAATCACATGTTGGCAGACATTGTCATTATTATTGGTACCCTAGATGTTGTCTTCATTGAAACTGACCATTAACTTTTAATATCTGTAAAATTTTAAGAGCTAATAATTTACTGAAAATACAAAACTGACTTAAAAACCAGTATGTTTTCTTAGGATCAGAAAATTCCATGGGCAAGGCCGTATAGAGCAGAAGGGGTTAGGAGATTTGAACCCGTCTCCCTGATTTGTTTGTCCGGCTCGTAAAAACGTAATAAAAGCTTTTTTTTTATAAGCCACCTTCCCTGAAAACAAAATCCTGGATACGTTCTTGTCCATGAGTAGCCTGCAAAAATAAAATAATAATTTTTACGTCTCTCACTAATCTTTCGTCAGTTATAAATTGATGATAAATTTAGTATTTAATTATAATACTGTAAAAAATTCAAATAGGCTCAATTTTTGTCATTGCCTAATTTTAAAAAATTCTAAGAATGTTGGAAAATATCTCAAGTATTTATTTAAGGTGGTTTTGAGAATTTAAGGTCTTTACGGGCTTAAGGAGCACAACAAAATTCACAAAGGACGTGATTAGCATTGTTGGAAAGAACTTGAAAAGACAGTTCGTTTAAAGCGGCAATTTTTCTTACTAGACATTTTTTACAATGTGCCATTAAACTTTCAGGTACGGTGAGCTATGGTTAACTCTTTACTAGGCTGTATCTGTAGCTACAACCAGGAAAAAAATATTTAAAACTTCAACGAGTAGTTTCAAACAGTTCTTGGCAACGAACTGTAAGTAAGGAGCAACTCGGTCCAATAATGACTAAAACTCTAGAAACGAATAGCGACTGAAACTCTGAATTTTCATATCGATACATAAATTAATAAAAAATGATTTTTATGCTCATACCAAATTCATATAATTCATTGGGTTTAGTGTTACACATAAAAAGCTACAAGTATGTGGAAATTTGCCTGATTTTTGAAAAGAAGGAAACACCCCCTAAAAATTAAGAGATCCTAATGAAAATTGAAATTAAGCCTCAGTTAATGAGGCTTATTTTCAATTAATGAAAAATCACTTTAAGCCTATTAGGAAATCCTACCGTAGAAGTTTCAAGGTCCCATCTGCAAAATGTGGGATATTGTATTTTTTCGTCAGACGAAAGATCACGGACGTGTATTTTTTCCCCCAGGGATAAATCTATCGAGCCAATGATCTTCGAATGTTACAATATGACTCCTTTGAACTTGAATTGGAAGTTCTGGTGCCCTTTTTAAGTGATAACACAAATTGAAGAGCAACGAGCCTCCTCCTACTCCTATCAAATTTTGAGATGGTTATTTTGTTCAAAATAGTTGAAAGGTACAATAACTATGCCTTTGGGGATAAGAAGACCCCCACAGACCCTGGAGAAAGGCTGTAAGCTACGAAATTTATGAAGGGAAGCTTATGAGGGTGAATCTTCCAGGGGAGATTTTAGACTGGGGGAATTCGCCAGTATTTAAATTCTAAATTTCTTCTAAAATTTAAGATTTAAAATTTTAAAATATGAAATTCTTTTTATTTGTCTTACTTTTCTTTGTCGACTCAGTTTTAAATATTGAGATCTTCCGGGGTGTTTTCCAGGAGTTTTTTTTAGCGGGGTAGTAATTATCTGGAGGATTTTCTTCATGCGGGAAGATTTTTCACGGGAGAAATTCGTCATGGGGTATTATCCGCGGAGCAGCCTTCAATTGGAGGGGGACTTCAGCAAAAACTTTCCGCGGAGGGAGGGTTTCAGGCATGATTTGAAAAACGATCAGAACTTAAAATCTTTTTCAAACGGAAGTATGCTAAGCTGAGTTTTGAGGAAGAACACTCCCCAATTTTTGTGGGAGGGGGGATTTTACATGAAGGG
This sequence comes from Artemia franciscana, assembly GCF_032884065.1. Classification (NCBI taxonomy): domain Eukaryota; kingdom Metazoa; phylum Arthropoda; class Branchiopoda; order Anostraca; family Artemiidae; genus Artemia; species Artemia franciscana. Next base: position 6,917,856 of record NC_088879.1, on the reverse strand, counting down.
GGAGCCAGATTTCCCAGCGTTATTTGAAAAACGATCTGAAATTAAATGACAAAATTAGTTTTTTGAACTGGAAGTAAGGAGCAACATTAAAACCTCAAACGAACAGAAATTAGTTCGTATATGAGGGAAATTGCCCCCTCCTCAATATCTTGATCTTTACGATAAAGTTTGACTCTTTGTCCCAATTCTATAAGAATACTCCTGAAACACAAGGGTCGTTTAATTAGAAAATTAAATAAAAAAAACGAGTTTTTTTAACTGAAAGTAAGGAGCGACATTAAAACTTAAAACGCACAGAAATTACTTCGTATATGAAAGAGGCTGCTTCCTCATCAACGCCCCGCTCTTTACGCTAAAGTTTGACTCTTTCTCTGAATTCTTCTTTTTAAAACAGTAAAAAACTTTAGCGTAAAGAGCGGGGCGTTGATGAGGAAGCAGCCTCTTTCATATACGAAGTAATTTCTGTGCGTTTTAAGTTTTAATGTCGCTCCTTACTTTCAGTTAAAAAAACTCGTTTTTTTTATTTAATTTCTGAACGTTTTTGAATCAATGCATGTTTTGATTTTGGCTCTCCGCAGAGGAATAATCAAAACAAAATTTGCATATTTTTTTTTTTGGGGGGGGGGGCTAAATGGCTTTCTCATAATTTTGATCGAATGATTTTGAGAAAAAAAGAGCGGGGGCGAAGCCTAGTTGCCCTCCGATTTTTTGGTTAATTAAAAAGGCAACTAGAACTTTTAATTTTTTACGAATCTTTTTATTGGTAAAAGATTTACGTAACTTATAAATTAGCTTACGTAAAGAACTTTTGTATTCTCATGTTTTTATTACATATATGAGGGGATTCGCCCCATCGTCAGTACCTCGCTCTTTACACTAAAGCTTAAATTTTATCCCAATTCGTTAAGAATGACCCCTGAATCACAAAAGCCGTAGAATAAATAGTTGAAATTACTAAAAATACTTTAGCGTAAAGAGCTAGGTATCATAAGGAGGTGAGCCCCTTATATGGGTAATAATTTCTGTTTGTTTTAAGTTTTATTGCTGTTCCTTACTTCCAGCTGAAAAAGCTTTTTCACATTTATTTTTTAATTTTTTTTTAAAAAATGCTAGTAAATCCTGCTCTCCCTTCATGGAAGTTTTCTTTTCCCATGACAAATTCTCGATGGAAAGTTCCCCCAGCATATCCCCCTCTTCTCAACCCCTCCCCCCAACCAAAAAAATCCTCCTGAAAAAGCCTGTATACTTCCGAATAACCATTACTATATGTAAGCACAGGTCAAAGTTTGTAACTTGTTGCCCCTCCCACGGGGACTGTGGGGGAGTAAGTCGTCCCCAAAGACATAGTTATAAGGTTTTTCGACTACGCTGAATAAAATGGCTATCTCAGAATTTTGATCCGTTGACTTTGGTAAAATAATTAGCGTGGGAGGGGGCCTAGGTGCCCTCCAATTTTTTTGGTCACTTAAAAAGGGCACTAGAACTTTTCATTTCCGTTAGAATGAGATCTCTTGCAACATTCTAGGACAACTGGGTCGATACGATCACCCCTGGGAAAAAAAAACAAAACAAAAAAAAAACAAATAAACACGCATCCGTGATCTGCCTTCTGGCAAAAAATGCAAAATTCCACATTTTTGTAGATAGGAGCTCGAAACTTCTACAATTGGGTTCTCTGATACGCTGAATCTGATGGTGTGATTTTCGTTAAGATTCTATGACTTTTAGGGGGTGTTTCCCCCTATTTTCTAAAATAACGCAAATTTTCTCAGGCTCGTAACTTTTGATGGGTAAGACTAAACTTGATGAAACTTATATATTTAAAATCAGCATTAAAATGCGATTCTTTTGACATAGCTATTGGTATCAAAATTCCATTTTTTAGAGTTTTGGCTACTATTGAGCCGGGTCGCTCCTTACTACAGTTCGTTACCACGAATTGTTTGATAAGAAGCTTTTTTGAGTGCTAAAGAACTTTAGCATATTGAGCGAGGAATTGAGAAGGGGGCGCACCCCCTCACATACGGGATAATTTTTGTTTAAAGTTTTGATGTGTTTAAAGTTTCGGCTAGGTGTATGTGTACGGGTCAGGAATCGCCTGAATCACCTGATATCAAGAGCAACAAAAAATCGTACATAAGCACGGCTAGGGGTAAATTTAAGGGTTAGGATCGCAAACAAATATGGTAAACTTTAAACACAGGGAGTAAATTTGCTTTTTTTACCGTACCCCAGTGGTTTAATTTAGAATGTAGTATTTAATGGTTAGAATCACTGATATTAGGTAATTGAAGACAAATTCAAAAGAAATGCTGACTTATGCGAATGTAAGTTTAAACATTTCTTTAGAGTCTAAATAATATTATAACTAATGTTACAAGTGCTTCTTTTCTTTACACGTATACGTGTACAGAAAACCTAAGAAGACGGTTGAAGAATAAAACAAGAAACAAAGGATCATCGAAGATACATTATGATAGCTCGGCAGAACCAAGAAGTTTATAGTCCCCAGTTCGAGAACCACTGGCCTAGTCTATCAATGCAATAGCCTTTATTCTAAATTTATCTTCTTAATTTCGTTGTTGCAATTTTTTAAGTAGATTTTAGTCATGGTTGTTGTTGAACTACATCTACATCTACATCTACATTTGTTGTTGCAATTTTTTAAATAGATTCTAGTCACTGTTGTTGTTGAACTACATCTACATCTACATCTACATTTGTTGTTGCAATTTTTTAAGTAGATTTTAGTCATGGTTGTTGTTGAACTACATTTAGGATGAACAAACAAGAAAGACTGTATCCTTTTGAGCCGTATATAGGGTGGTAGGAGAAGGCAAGCACCTCTGGCAGTACGCCTGGAGGACATCAAACTAATCCAAAGTGTGAAACTATAAGAAACCTTCCCAAAAAGAACTTATTAAACGTTTGAAATAATCTAAACTGTATTAATGGAGTGTTTTGTCAAATATAATTACGAGTTTTTAGTAGTATTTGATTTTCCAGGGGGGGCACAAATTCACAAACTTCTGATTCCTGGCGATCAATGGCAATTCCTGAGCAAACGTCAATACCACTTCTGCGTAGATCTATCTATTTCCCTTTCTTCCATCGATATTTACATGAATATCTATTATTATTCAATAGAAGCATTGCCGATCACCCCTTCTATGCCTAGAAGTTATTCTATGTCGTATTCTGGAGCTCTTCGAGTCCTATACACAATACCAGCTGCTTTACTGTTGTTTTTTTCTGAAGTATCTATTTCTAAGGCAAACTTGGATTTTAGAGATCAGGTTTTTGTCTTTGGATAACTAATCAGATGTCAATTTGTTAATAACTTGTTAATATCCAGGGGCGTATCTGTCCCCAGAAGTAGTAAGATTATGGGGAACGGTATTCTTTTCAAATTCCTGGTTGCAAACGCAACTCATCTTCTACAGCGACTTGATGTTGCATTCTTTTCTCCTTTCAAACAGAAGTGGAGAGAAATTCTTGACAAGTGGTAGATGGGACCACGAAGAAATCTAAGTGCCGTTGAAAAAACTCAGTTTCCCAAGCTTCTGGACACTCATCTCAGGTCAACTGAAACAAATGCTCCAGCAAACCTCAGAGCTGATTTTGAAAAGTGCGGGGATGTATCCATCAGAAATAGTGCTTGCTAATCTGCCACCTGTTGACCCGACTGACGAAAACTGTGGTTTGGTCCCTCGATTACTAATCAGGTATCAATTTGTTAATAACTTCTTAATAACCTCATCACTTGCCCACACTTGAAAGGACGTTAGTGTGACCGGCCTGTAATATTTTGGTATTGTATAATCGTTTTGCCCAGGCCTAGGTAAAGAATCAGCTCCTGCTTTTAGCGGTGTCTTAGAAATACACCCCAAAAGCGAGGCTACTCTTGCCAACAATTAAGTGGACAGTAACTAAACAGTTGAATCTTTTTTTAGAGCATTATAGGAAATACCCTTTTAGAACCAGGGGTTTTACACTTATTCCATAAATTGGCTTGATTTTATAAGTTTAGGCATAATGTTTTCCAGTCGTTTACTTCTATTTCGAGCTTGTGGTTCAGTGTTTCACTCAGGTCTCTTGTGTTTGTGTCACCTACCTTCGAGAAAATCCCCAAGTAGACCCAAATGTCCTTTATAGACCCTTTAATGGCTCAATGCTAGCTTCTTTCGACTTTATATTTTCACAAAAACTGCCCCATGAGGTTCTTTTTACTTTTTTTTTAAGAGTTTCAATTTTTCCGAGAAATCACGGCATCCTGTCCATGGGGTTATTCTTTAGAATTGTTTTTCTTGGTAGTATTCGATTCATTTTTATTTTACTTAGTTCTGGAGTTCACCAACTATTTATTTTCTCCCCTTCCTATCCCCAATTGGTGTCAAGAGTTAGCTTAATGGAAAGCAATTTTCAAACTTTCTCTAACTCTCTCCAGGTCTTCCTCAGGTTCACCTGGGTTAAAGGGCAGATTTGAAAGGTTTTGTTACCATTTTTATTTTAGATGATTCACTCTTTATATTTTTCTAGACTCTGATTGAAACCTCCTCTCTTCACCTGGTTATGAAAGTGGGCGCTGAGTCTCGTTTATGTGAATATTTTGTCCATTTTTTCTTGTCCACCATGTTTGTATATCAACATAATTCATGATGCCTATTGAACTCGCATGACAATTATAAGAAATCTTTATTCCTACAATATTCCAATACTTTCTTGGCTTACACAAGGTGGTACTTTTGAATGCAAGGCGTATATCAAACAGTTCGTGGTAACGAACTGTTGTAAAGAGCGACCCGGCTTAATAGTAAACGAAACTCTAAGAAACGGAATTTTGATGCTAAGAGATATATCAAAAGAATCGGATTTTATGTTGAATTTAAATATATAAGTTTCATCAAATTTAGTCTTTGTCATCAAAAGTTACAAGCCTGAGAAAATTTGCCTTATTTTGGAAAATAAGGGGGAAACACCCCCCAAAAGTCATAGAATCTTAACAAAATCCCACAAAAAGTGGAATTTCGTATTTTTTGCCAGAAGACTTAAAAGTTTTTGCCAGAATTAAAAGTTCTAGTGCCCCTTTTAAATGACCAAAAAAATTGGAAGGCACCTCCCACGCTCATTTCTTCTCGAAGTCAACTGATCAAAATTTTGAGATAGCCATTTTGTTCCACATAGTCGAAAACCATAAAACTATGTCTTTTGGGATGACTTACTCAATCACAGTCCCTGGGGGAGGGGCTGCAAGTTACAAGCTTTGACCATTGTTTACGTACAGTAATGGTTATTGGGAAGTACATACGTTTTCAGGTTTTTTTTTGGTTTAGGGGTGGGGTTGAGGGGAGGGGGCTATGTGGGAGGATCTTTCCTTGGGGAAATATGTCATGGGGGAAGAGAAATTCAATGAAAAGGGCACAGGATTTTCTAGCACTACTATAAAAAAGCAATGAAAAAATAAACATGAAAAAGTTTTTCAATTGAAAGTAAGGAGTAACATTAAAACTTAAAACGAACAGATATTATTACGCATATGAAAGGTTCTAAAAATACTTTAGCATAAAGAACGAGGTATTTAGGAGGAGATAAATATCTTGCTCTTTATGCTAAAGTATTTTTAGTAATTTCAACTATTTATTCTATGGCCTTTCTGAAGAGCGAGGTATTGACGAGGGGACAAACCCCCTCATATACATAATAGAAATATAAGAATATAAAAGTTTGTTACGTAAGTTAATTCTTAAGTTGCATATATTTTTTACTAACAACAACGTTAGTTAAAAATTAAAAGTTCTAGTTGCCTTTTTAAGTAGCCGAAAAATTGAAGGGCAACTAGGCCTCCTTCCCCACCTCTTATTTCTCAAAATTGTGTGATCAAAACTAAGAGAAAGCCATTTAGCCAAAAAAAAAAGAATTGATATGCAAATTTCATTTTAACAATTAATGCGCGGAGAGCCGAAATCAAACGTGCATTTGTTCAAAAACGTTCAGAAATTAAATTAAAAAAAACTTTTTTTTAACTGAAAGTAAGGAGCGACATTGAAAATTAAAACGAACAGAAATTACTCCGTATATGAAATGAGTTGTCCCCTCCGCAATCCCTCACTCTTTACGCTAAAGTTTGACTCTTTGCCATAATTCTACTATTTAAAACAATTACAAACATTAGCGTAAAGAGCGAGAGATTGCGATAATCCAAGGCTTTTGCACCATTGCTGAAATAATTGTGTTTCTGCTAGCAGCTCCATAAGCGTGTAAAGTGATCTGCCCGCATTCCAGTCTTTGTGACTTGTATGCTGACATGAAACATATTTACGTTTATGATTATGATACGGCTTTGCCTTCACCAGTGGGGGGACGAAATCCAACCCACTTTTTCAGCAGATGACGCTTCGCAATTTTCTTGTTCAATTTTTTTAGCAGTATAGTCTCTTTATGTCGACAAGGAGTCGGAATTTACGCCTCTCAATTTCTTCTACCTCAATCTTTCTACCAGCCTATCTCAATGGTTCTGTGAGTGAATCTCATCTCTATTGACATGAAATCTATTCATATGAATCTTTTCCCCTTTAATGACCTTATTGTAGGTCAAAATTAGGCTCACTATCATTCCTATTGGCTCGCATAAGAGGTTTTCCAGAGAAGATTTTTTGGAAGTTTATCACCTGGTACCGGAGCCACGTGTCCGAACTCGGCCACAGTCGTTACTTTCTTTACTCAAATAAATGTTTCGTCACCTCCACAAACAGAACTTGACTAAGGAGTCACTCCTCAGCCTTGTGGAGTAAATATCGGGACAGAAGTCATATTCCCATATTGTAGAAATGGTGTTGACGATTGATTGACAGAGTAATGTGGTGGTAAACCATCTGTTTTATTTTATTGAATTTTGTTAAATGGTAATTCCATTTAACAATAAATTACCAAATGGTAATATAACAATCAGTCAAGCTGGCTCCTATATGAAATAGGAAAGTTTGTGCTTTGTAATTTCTACTTTGCCACTAAAACATTCACTAGTTTATTTGTATTTACGGTCGGACACGTCGTATAATCAGAAATAAATTTTTCTCAGAACTAACTAATATACTTTCGTTTTTTAGAAGGGCCTGGTTGGAAACCATCGGATGATTATGATTTCCTTTTAAGATTCTTAGCCTTAGGAGACTCTGGCATTGGAAAAACCACATTTTTATACAATTACACTGAAGATAAGTTCAAAGAACAATTCATATCAACCGTTGGAATTGACTTCAGAGAAAAACGCTTGGTATTTTCCTTTCCTTTTCTTTTTTTGTAGAGCATTAAAATATCTACTTCCCAATCAAACAGTTCGTGGTAACGAACTGTAGTAAGGAGCGACCCGGCTCAATAGTAACCAAAACTCTAAAAAATTGAAGTTTGATATCAATAGCTACATCAAAAGAATCGCATATTAATGCTGATTTTAAATATATAAGTTTCATCAAGTTTAGTCTTACCCATCAAAAGTTACGAGCCTGAGAAAATTTGCCTTATTTAGGAAAATAGGGGGAAACACCCCCTAAAAGTCTTAGGATCTTAACGAAAATCACACCATCAGATTCAGCGTATCAGAGAACCCTACTGTAGCAGTTTCAAGCTCCTATCTACAAAAATGTGGAATTTTGTATTTTTTGCCAGAAGACAAATCACGGGTGCGTGTTTATTTGTTTTTTTGTTTTTTTGTTTTTTTTTTCTTTTCCCCAGGGGTCATCGCATCGACCAAGTGGTCCTAGAATGTCGCAAGAGGGCTCATTCTGACGGAAATGAAAAGTTCTAGTGCCCTTTTTAAGTGACCAAAGAAATTGGAGGGCATCTAGGCCCCCTCCCACGCTCATTTTTTTCCAAAAGTCAACGGATTAAAATTTTGAGATATCCATTTTGTTCAGCATAGTCGAAAACCATAATAACTATGTCTTTGGGGATGACTTACTCCCCCACAATCCCTGGGGGAGGGGCTGCAAGTTACAAACTTTGACCAGTGTTTAGATATAGTAATGGTTATTGGGAAGTGTACAGACGTTTTCAGGGGGATTTTATTTTGTTTGGGGGTGGGGCTGAGGAGAGGGGGCTATGTTGGAGGATCTTTCCTTGGAGGAATCTGTCATGGGGGAATAAAAATTCAATGAAAAGGGCGCAGGATTCTCTAGCATCACTGTAAGAAAACAATGAAAAATAAACATGAAAACGTTTTTTCAAATGAAAGGAAGAAGTAGTATTGAAACTTAAAACGAAAAGAGATTATTCCGCATATGACGGGTTCTAAGAATACTTTAGCATAAAGAGCGAGGTATTTAGGAGAAGATAAATACCTTGCTCTTTATGCTAAAGTATTTTTAGTAATTTCAACTATTTATTCTAACGCCTTTCTGATTCAGGGGTCATTCTTAAAGAATTGGGACAAAACTTACGATTTAGTGTAAAGAGCGAGGTATTAACGAGGGTACAAACCCCTTCGTATACATAATAAAAATATAAGGTTATGAAAGTTTGTTACGTAAGTTAATTCTTCAGTTACGTATATTTTTTACTAATAAAAACGGTCGTTAAAAATTAAAAGTTCTAGTCGCCTTTTTAAGTAACAAAAAAATTTGAGGGCAACTAGGCCTCCTTCTCCACCCCTTATTTCTCAAAATCGTCTGATCAAAACTAAGAGAAAGCCATTTAGCCAAAAAAAGAATTAATATATAAATTTCATTTTAATAATTTATGTGCGGAGAGCCAAAACCAAACATGCATTAGTTCAAAAACGTTCAGAAATTAAATAAAAAAAAACTAATTTTTTTAGCTGAAAGTAAGGAGCGACATTAAAACATAAAACGAACAGAAATTACTCAATGAAAAAATAAACATGGAAAAATTCTTTCAATTGAAAATAAGGAGTACCATTGAAACTTAAAACGAACAGAGGGGAGGGGACAACTCATTTCATATACGGAGTAAAATATAAAAAATATAAAATATAAAAATATAAATGTAAAAATATAAAATATAAAAAAAATATAAGGTTATGAAAGTTTGTTACGTAAGTTAATTCTTAAGTTACGTATATTTTTTACTAATAAAAACGTTCGTTAAAATTAAAAGTTCTAGTTGCCTTTTTAAGTAACCGAAAAATTGGAGGGCAACTAGGCCTCCTTCTCCACCCCTTATTTCTCAAAATCGTCTGATCAAAACTAAGAGAAAGGCATTTAGCCAAAAAAAGAATTAATATACAAATTTCATTTTAATAGTTTATGTGCGGAGAGCCAAAACCAAACATGCATTAATTCAAAAACGTTCAGAAATTAAATAAAAAAAACTAATTTTTTTAGCTGAAAGTAAGGAGCGACATTAAAACTTAAAACGAACAGAAATTACTCCGTATATGAAATGAGTTGTCCCCTCCGCAATCCCTCGCTCTTTACGCTAAAGTTTGACTCTGCCACAATTCTAATTTTTAAAACAATTTAAAGCTTTAGCGTAAAGAGCGAGGGATTGCGGAGGGGACAACTCATTTCATATACGGAGTAATTTCTGTTCGTTTTAAGTTTTAATGTCGCTCCTTACTTTCAGCTAAAAAAATTAGTTTTTTTTATTTAATTAAGATATTAAGGCTATCGAAGCCATTTGACGGAGCTTTTTGAGGAAAAAGAACGTCTGGTAATTTCCTTTTCTTTTTTTGTATAGCATTGGAATGACTACTTCCCAGAGGAGCAAAATTAAGGCATTCAAAGCCATTTGAGGGAGCTTTTTGAGGGGAAAGACGTCTGGTATTTTCCTTTCGTTTTTTTTGTAGAATATTGAAATAACTACTTCCCAGAGGAGAAAAAATCAAGGCTTTCGAAGCCATTTTAGGGAGTTTTTTTGAAGGGAAAAACATCTGGTATTTTCTTTTTCTTTTTGTTGCAAAGCATAGGAATAACTACTTCCCAGAGGAGCAAAATTAAGGCTTTCGAAGGCATTTGAGGGAGCTTTTTGTGGGGAAAGACGTCTGATATTTTCCTTTCGTTTTTTTTTGTAGAGCATTGAAATAACTACTTCCCAGAGGAGAAAAAATCAAAGCTTTCGAAGCCACTTAAGGAAGCTTTTTTGAGTGGAAAAAGGTCTGGTATTTTCCTTTACTTTCTTTTTTTTGTAGAGCATTGGAATAACTATTCCTCAGAGGAGCACAATTAAGGCTTTCGAAGCCATTTTAGGGAGTTTTTTTGAAGGGAAAAACATCTGGTATTTTTCTTTTCTTTTTTTTTGCAAAGCATCGGAATAACTACTTCCCAGAGGAGAAAAATTAAGACTTTCAAAGCCATTTAAGGAGGCTTTTTTGAAGAAAAAAGTCTGATATTTTCCTTTCTTTTTTATTTTTGTTGACCATTAAAATAACTACCTCCCAGAGGATCTAAACTAAGGTTCTTGAAACCATTTAAGTGAGTTTTTTTGAGGGAGCAAACGTCTGGTATTTTCATTTCCTTTTTTTGTAAAGCATTGAAATAACTTCTTCTCAGAGGAGCAAAATTATATAGCTTTCTAGGCCATTTGAGGGAGCTTTTTTGAAGGGAAAAATATATGGTATTTTCCTTTCCTTTTTTTTTGCAGAGCATTGAAACAACTACATCCCAGAGGAGCAAAATTAAGGCTTCCAAAGCCGTTTGAGGGAGCCTTTTAGAGGGGAAAATATGTCTGGTTTTTCCTTTCCTTTTCTTTTTTTGTGTGTAGAACATTTAAATAACTACTTCCCAGAGGAGCAAAATTAAGGCGTTTGAAGCCATTTGAGGGAGCTTGTTTTGAGGGGGAAAACGTCTGGTATTTTCATTTCCTTTTTCTTTTTTTTGTAGAAAATTGAAATAACTACTTTCCAGACGAGGAAAATTAAGGCTTTCAAAGCCATTTAAGGGACCTTTCTTTGTGGGGAAAAGCTTCGGGCATTTTCTTCTCTTTTTTTTTGTTGAGCATTGAAATACTCACTCCCCAGAAGAGCAAAATCAAGGCTTTCAAAGCCATTTAAGGAGGCTTTTCTGAAGAAAAAACGTCTGCTATTTTCCTTTCTTTTTTATTTTTGTAGACCATTAAAATAACTACCTCCCAGAGGATTTAAACTAAGGTTCTTGAAACCTTTTAAGTGATTTTTTTTTGAGGGAGCAAACGTCTGGCATTTTCATTTCCTTTTTTTGTAAAGCATTGAAATAACTTCTTCCCAGAGGAGCAAAATTATAGCTTTCTAGGCCATTTGAGGGAGCTTTTTTGAAGGGAAAAACACATGGTATTTTCCTTTTCTTTTTTTTTGTAGAGCACTGAAACAACTACATCCCAGAGGAGCAAAATTAATGCTTCCGAAGCCGTTTGAGGGAGCTTTTTGGAGAGGAGCTTTCTTTTTTTTTGTAGAACATTTAAATAACTACTTCTCAGAGGAGCAAAATTAAAGCTTTTAAAGCAATTTGAGGGAGCTTTTTGAGGCGAAAGACGTCTGTTATTTTCCTTTACTTTTCTTTTTTTGTAGAGCATTGGAGTAACTATTCCTCAGAGGAGCAAAATTATGGCTTTTGAAGCCATTTGAGGGAGCTTTCTTTGAGGGGAAAAGCTTCAGGCATTTTCTTTCTTTTTTTTGTTGAACATTGGAATATTCACTCGCCGGAGGAGCAAAATCAAGGCTTTCGAAGCCATTTAAGGTGTTTTTTTTCTTAGGAAAAAACGTCTGGTATTTTCCTTTCTTTTTCTTTCTTTTTGTAGAGTCTTGAAATAACTACATCCCAGAGAAGCAAAATTAAGACTCTCGAAGCCGTTTGATGGAGCTTTGTGAGGGGAAAATACGTCTGGTTTTTCCTTACCTTTTCTTTTTTTGTAGAACATTGAAATAACTACTTCTCAGAGGAGCAAAATTAAAGCTTTTAAAGCAATTTGAGGGAGCTATTTGAGGCGAAAGACGTCTGTTATTTTCCTTTACTTTTCTTTTTTTGTAGAGCATTGGAGTAACTATTCCTCAGAGGAGCAAAATTATGGCTTTTGAAGCCATTTGAGGGAGCTTTCTTTGAGGGGAAAAGCTTCAGGCATTTTCTTTCTTTTTTTTGTTGAACATTGAAATATTCACTCGCCGGAGGAGCAAAATCAAGGCTTTCGAAGCCATTTAAGGTGTTTTTTTTTTTAGGAAAAAACGTCTGGTATTTTCCTTTCTTTTTCTTTCTTTTTGTAGAGTCTTGAAATAACTACATCCCAGAGAAGCAAAATTAAGACTCTCGAAGCCGTTTGATGGAGCTTTTGTGAGGGGAAAATACGTCTGGTTTTTCCTTACCTTTTCTTTTTTTGTAGAACATTGAAATAACTACTTCCCAGAGGAGAAAAATTGAGGCTTTCAAAGCCATTTGAGGGAGCTTGTTTGAGGGGAAAAGCCTCTGGCATTTTTTCTTTCCTTTTCTTTTATTGTGAGAGCATTGAAATAACAAATTCCAAGAAGAGCAAAATTATGTTTTTCGAAGCCAATTGAGGGAGGTTTTTGAAGGGAAAAAACATCTGGTATTTCCCTTTCTTTTTCTTTTTTGTAGAGCATTGAAATAACTACATCCCAGAGGAGCAAAATTGAGGCTTTCGAAGCCGTTTGGGGGAGCTTGTTTGAGGGGAAAACGTCTAATTTTTCCTTTCCTTTTTTTTGTGGAACATTGAAATAACTACTTCCTAATGGAGGAAAACTAATGCTCTCGAAGCTATTTTAGGGAGTTTGTTTGAGGGGGAAAATGTTTGGTGTTTTCATTTCTCTTTTCCTTTTTTTTTGCAGAACATCGAAATAACTACTTGCCGAAGGAGCAAAATTAAATCTTTCGAAGCCATTTGAGAGAGTTTGTTTGAGGGAAAAATGTCTGGTATTTTCATTTCCCTTTTCTTTTTTTTGTAGAACATTGAAACAACAGCTTTCCGGAGGAGAAAAATTAAGGTTTTCTAAGCCGTTTGAGGGATATTTTTTAAGGAAAAATACGTCTGGTTTTTCCTTTCCTTTTCTTTTCTTATAGAACATTGAAATAACTACTTCTCAGAGGAGCAACATTATGGCTTACGAAGCCGTTTGGGGGAGCTTTTTTGAGATGAAAATATGTCTGGTTTTTTGGAACATTGAAGTAACTACTTCCCAGAGGAGCAAAATTAAGGCTTTTGAAGCCATTACAGGGGGCTTCTTTGAGGGGAAAAAAGTCTGGTATTTTCATTTCCCTTTTTTGTAATACATTGAAATAACTAATTCCCAGAAGAGCCATATAATGGCTTTCAAAATAATTTGATGGAGCTTTTTTGAAGGGAAAACATCTTGTATTTTCCTTTCCTTTTCCTTTTGTTACAGATCATTGAAATAACCACCTCCCAGAGGAGTAAAATTAAGGCTTTCGAAGCCGTTTGAGGGAGTTTTTTAAGGGGAAAATACATCTGGTTCTTTGGAACATTGAAATAACTACTTCCCAGAGGAGCAAAATTAAGGCTTTTGAAGCCATTTAAGGAGGCTTTTTTGAGTAAAAACGTCGGGTATTATCTTTTCCTATTTTATTTGTGTAGATGACGGGAATAACTACTCCCCAGAGGAATAAAATTAATGCTTTAGAAGCAATTTGAGGGATATTTTTCCCGCAGATTCGAAGATAAATGTATTTTTTTTTCTACTCTCTTTATACGAGCCACTGTGTATTTATGTATTTATATATTTTTTCTTGAAAATAATTTCATATTTTATTTTGAACTGGCAACCTGCCAGTTTGAAAAAAGATTTAGATAAGTCACAAGATTCAGAAATTCATTTAAAGCCTTAATTTTGGAAAGAAAATTAATGTGAGCGACATCTTATTTACATATTATTTATATATAATTGCCTAATTTTGGTCCAGGGGTAATCGTATAGTTTCTACTATCTAGGACGCATACACAATTACAAAAAAAAAAATAATAAATTGATTCTAACAGCTTAAGAAAAAGACTTGGAACAAGATACAACAAAATTTCATTGAATTGTAAATGAAAAGACGACTTAAAACTATATTGTGCAGTTTCGATATGTCATAAACTGCAATGGGATGAGCCAAAAATTTTAGATAATTCTGTTGAAGTCTTTAACAATGTTCTAGAAAAAACAATAGAAACGAAAAATATTTGAGGAGATTAGCATAAATAAGGGTGAGACAGATTACAAGTATACCGTTTACAGTAGTTTAATTCAAGACAAGCCATAGTTTGATATAATTCTATAATTGGAGAATAACGTGGAATTTTGTAGAATTAACAGTAACAAGTTGTGTTTTAGCCAGGTTAGACCATCAAAATATACATTTTTTAGATATATTTATATTAAAAGGTCTTTGATCTATTTTTCATCTTATTTAGCAATGATTTTACTTATTGATATAATACGAAAGATGTTTGAGTAAATGATTACTTCACTTATCATCATATCAGAATCTCATATCAGAAGACAATTCAACCTTTGCGACCATAATAGTTTGTACACTTGTACCATCGTTCTTCTAATTTTTATATGCCTCAGGCAAAAATTCTTTAGTTTAAGCTCGAAGCCACTTTTGCACCTGAATTTTAACTTCCTCATTGGTTCAAGGATGTCTCACCCCATTTTTTGAACTGATTCTTAAGGCTGGAAACAGGTTTTCCCTGAGTCATTACCTACCTAGATCGTTTTTACACCGGAAAGTAGCACTATGTGAATTTTCGGAAGAAATTATATTGCTTTTTTTTATATCCCTAGATCCCTAGCAAGAAGCCCTTAATAACACCAAAAATAGGAAACATATTTTTGAGCATTACACTTTCCTGCAAGACGTATTATCATAACGCCTTTTTAAGTACCGCTGCTAGTTTAACTTATTCTTAACCTGATGCATTCAGGATAATCTTTAATATCCTTTTCCTTCAACGTCTTTTTTTCCTTCACATTTAATATCCATTTTTCATATTGAGTATCAAGGACTCTTTAAATCTCTTAAATTTAACTATAATGTATCTAAAATTATTGAAGCTTGCCTTTTCTCAATTTCTATTCCAGTGGCTAAGAAAGAGTAACTTAGTTACTCAAACTAAGTAAACTTCAGTTTGAGTGGATCTGTGGAGTATTTTGTTACTATTTGGAGTTGTTCAGGAGTGTTTATAAGTAACAATATAGGTTTTTCAGATACGATAAATTCGGTTTTCCCTTTTTTTTTCTCTGTAAAGCATTTTTTTTTTAGTCTTAATGCAATTTTTTCTGTATTCTCAGATATAGAGCACGGTAATATATATTTGTTTATATTGTTTAAATTTATAGATGAATTGTTGTTTTCGAACATATTCATTTATTTATCTATTTAATTACGTTTATCTCGACGTTAGCTAAAAATATTTCGGCATTTCCAGACCAATATAATTTTTACTTTCTTACGTATTTTTTTTTCAAGTTTTACATATTAAAATTTTATTTTACTTATGTATAGCTTAATGCTAAACTTACATTTTTTATATTTAGATATACAAAAAAGAGAGTCCCGATGGAACAAAAAGGAAATCTCAGAGGATATATTTGCAACTTTGGGATACTGCAGGACAAGAAAGGTAGATTTTCAAAGTGTATTGTTGATTATCTCTTTGATAGCAGTGTGGCCGATAGCAGTGTGGCCACTGATAGCAGTGTGGCCGATAGCACCCTAGTAACTGCATTTGTCATTTTTAGAGAATATTGTAAAATACTGACTTTTTTTCATTCCTGCAGCCGGAGAAATAATTTTCCGAAGTCTAAACCCTATCACCCGATTTGTTGGTATAAGCCATAGAAAAAAACTAAGCACCCAATCAAACTGTAAGTAAGTAGTGACCTGGATCAATATTAACCGAAACTGTAAAAAACAAATTTCGATACAAATTTTATGCTGATTTTAAATATATAAGTTTCATGAAGTTTAGTCCTACCCAGCAAAAGTTACGAGCCTGAGAAAATTTGCCTTATTTTTGAAAAAGGGGGAAACACCTCCTAAAAGTCATAGAATTTTTAATGAAAATCACACTATTAGATTCAACCTTTCAGATAACCCTACTGTATTGGTTTCAAGCTCATATCTGCATGATGGGTTTTTTTCCCCAGGGGCGATCATGTTGACCCAGTGATCCTAGAATATCATGAGACGGCTCATTCGAACGGAGATTAAAAGTTCTAGTGCCCTTTTTAAGTGACAAAAAATGGAGGGTAACTAGGTCCCCTCCCACGCTCATTTTTCACTAAGTCATCGGATCCAAATTTTGAGATAGTCATTTTGTTCAGCATAGTCGAAAAATTTAATAACTATGTCTTTGAGGATGACTTAATCCCCCACAGTTCCCAGGGAAGAGCTGCAATTTGTGAACTTTGTTCGGTTTTTACATATAGTATTAATTATTGGGAAATATACAGACATTTTCAGGTGGAGTTTTTGTGGTAGGGGGGGGTCGGAGGGAAGGGTTTTGGGAGGTTTTTTCCTCAGAGGAATTTTTCATGGGGAAAAGATTTTCCCTTCAAGGGGGCGCTGGATTTCTCAGTATTTTAAAAAAAACATCAGAAAATAAATTTAAAAAAGCAAGTTTTTTCAATAGAAAGTAAGGAGCAACATTAAAATTTAAACACAGAAATTATTATTTATATAAGGGGGTTCACCCCCTCGTTAATATCTTGCTTTTTACGCTGAAGTTTTTTTTACTAATTTCAAAAGAGCTATTTATTCTAATTAAACGGCTTTTGGGAGTCAGGTGGCATTTTTAAAGAGTTGGAACAAAAATCCTACTTTAGCGTAAAGAGCGAAGTATTGACGAGGGGGCAAACCACTTGGTATTACGTACGTGAGGGAGTTTCTTCTCCTCGTCCGTACCTCGCTCTTTACGCTAAAGCTAGAATTTTGTTAAATAATGGCCAATATAACAATAATTTTCTTGTGTTATTAATCCGCAATTTTAGTCTTTGATATTATCTTAAACAGCTTTTTAACTATGTTCTTTTTTTTGTGATAATAAAAACCCTAAAAGATTTTGTGTTTTCGGCTTGTGGTTGTTATTATTAAAAGAAATGAGTTTTTTTCCAACTGAAAGTAAGGAAGAACATTAAGTCTTAAAACGAGTTGAAATTATTAAGTATATAAAGGGGTTGCCAACTTATCAGCACCTCACTCTTTACGCTAATGTTTGACTTTTTGTTCCAATTATTTAAGAACGACTCCTGACACAAACGTTCCGTTTAATTGGAATAATAAGAATAATCCGTTTAATAATAATTTTCCAAATTTAGAAACATTTTAACGTACAGAGTTAGGTATTGTGGAGAGGACAATCCTTGATATACGTAATAACAACCGAAAATAAATCTGAGAAAATTGCGGCTCAAACAGTTCGAAGTAATAAACTGTAAGTAAGGGGCGACTTGACTCAATAGTAACCAAAACGCAAAAAAATTATTATTCGGAAAGAGGATCTTGATACCAATAGATACATTATAAGAATCGGTTTTTTATGCTGATTTCAAATATATAAGTTTCATTAAGTTTAGGCTTACCCATCCGAGAAAATTTTCCCGATTTCCGATAAAAAGATGAAACACCCCCAAAAAGTCAAATGATCCTAATGAAAATCACACCGTCAGATACAGCGTATCAGAGAACCCCTTTTTTATAGCTTTCAAGTTCCTATTTGCAAAAACGTCGGAAAAAAGGTCATGGATACGGGCTTATTTTCTGTTGTCTCCCCCCCCCCCAGGGATGATCATATCAACTCAGTTTTCCAAAAATATCAGAAGAGGGCTCATTTTAACGGAAATTAAAAGTTATACTACCCTTTTTAAGTGACCAAAAACTGGAGGGCAACTAGGCTATCTCCCCTGCCACTTCTTTCCCAAAATCGTCCGATCAAAATTTTGAGATAGCCATTTTGTTCATCATAGTTGAAAGGCCCAATAACTATGCCTTTGGGTATAATATGACCCCCCCCTGGCACACATAGCCCCAGGGGAAATGTTCTTCAGTTATAAACCCATTGTCTGCATATAATGTTTGTTACTGTGATGCATGCATACATTTTCAGGTGGGGGAGACAAATTTTCTGCTGGGAGTTTTTCCATTTGGGGAATTTTCTATGGGGAAGGATGATTTCAGGGAGAAAACATGTCAGGGGAAACTATACACCACGGAAATTTGCCAGATTTCTTATACAAAATTCTTTTTTATGTCTTGCTTTCTCTTTTGCGTCTCAAGTTTACGTGCTGAGTGGTGAAGAGTAATTGTCTGGGGTAAATTTTCACCGGATTGAATTTTGTAGAGCATATTTTTATGGCGAGGGGGTTCATCTGTGGAGGTGGGTTCAGAGTTCCTGGCAGTATTTGAAAGATCATCAGAAATTAAATATAAAAAAGCAAGTTTTTTCTACTGAAAATAAGGAGTGACACTAAAACAGAAAACGTACAGAAATTATTCCGTATATGAAAGGGGCTGTTTCCTCTTTAACACCACACTCTTTTCGCTAAAGTTTAAGCCTTTCTCACAGCTCAATTTCTTAAAACAATAAAAAAAACTTTAGCGTAAAAAGTAGGCATTGAGGAGGAGAAAAACTCTTTCATATACGGAATTGTTTCTATTCGTTTTAAGTTTTTATGTCGTTTCCTACTTTCAGTAGGGTAAACTTCGCCCGTGTAGATAATCTCAAAATTTTGCCCAGATACATTTACGTAGGAGAGGGGGAGGGGGGGCTGGTTGCCCTTTTATCATTTTCGACTCCTAAAAAATTATCTAAAACAATAATATTGTTAATAGTTTTCCAAAGTCTTTTTTCTTCGCATGTTTTGTCACATCTTTTTATGCTGGAAGTATATGCTTCGATCTCTAATTCTAGCAAGTCCATACTAGGATATTACTGTAGAAAATCGGTAGAATCTGTTTAACCCCTGTAGATACAAAATCGTATCTTAGAAATTATAGCAGACAGAATTTTTTTTTTAGCGAAGACACTAGATTTATATAGAGCATACTTAGTACTAATAGTGGTATGATAGCCACATTTTATAGTTATACCTATTTTTTTTCTTCAAATCCCCACTAAAAACTTTATTGTGCTATAAGTTGGTGACTGTCAACGATCTAAAGGGGCCAGGGAGACTTTATCCCCTCCACAAGATTTTTCTGCCGCATTCATCTGTTTTTTTTTTCCCTTTTTTACATAAGCTTGTCAATTTGGTCAATTATCCACGCCCTCGTCACATTGGGCCAACATTGGAAGATTTTGATCTAGAGCTTTCTCTGTGCACATACTCCACCAGTTGGGCATGGCAATAACCTGTGCTGTAACCCCTATTTTAACCCACTGTAAATACAAAATCCTATCTTAGAAATTATAGCAGACCGAATTTCTTTTAGCGAATTTTAACCCAGATACTGTGGTTCTTTAGAGCATAGCTAAGTACTGATAGTTGTATGGTGGCTACATTTTATAGTTTTACCTATTTTTCTTTTTCTTAAAACCACCACTAACAACTTTAGTAGGCTATAGGTTGGTGACTTTTTTACATAAACTTGTCAAATTGGTCAATAATTCGTGACCTTGTCACAATGGGCCAGTCTCCCAAGATTTTGATCTAGAGCCTTCTTTGAACGCTGGCTCCGCCGGTGGGACATGTCAATATTCTGAAGAGTCATGAACAGGACCTGGATCCTTCGGCTGACTATACTTTAGAGCTTTAATTTTGAGAAAAAAATCATGTGAATGGTGTCACATTCAAATGCATTTAAAGAGAAAAAAAATACATAATAGTATTGCAATTATGGTATGATGGTATATAAACCACTGGTACAGTTAATAACTGGTTTTGGTAGAGAATAACTGAATGCTGGTAGTAGTATGTTAACCACATTTTAGAGTTTTACTTCTTTTTCTTTTTCTTAAAAACCACACCAACCATGCAGATAAGAGCTGACTAGCCTAAAAAGATTGCAAGTCAAATAATAAAAAAACAAGGTTGTGTGTCATGAACCTTGATATCATGGAGCTTCATGGATTGTGAAAACTAGAAGTCCGTCGAATTAGTGCGTGCAGTTAATATAACCCCATGAGTGCGATTTTTTTTACAAATAACACAAAACGGTAAAAGGAGTATGGAATAATATGGGTGTTTGGGTATGTCCTTGTATGGTGTACTAGACCATGCAAGCATTGGGCCTTCACTAACGCTGTACTATTGGGTAAATCAAACGCTTGTTTGAATTCCATAGACCTTAGAATTAAAATATTCCGACGATTCAGCCATAAATATGGTTAACCTGTTATGCTGAATAAATCAACAAAGTCCATGTTTTCCTTACTCCTTCAATAAATACTCCTTTACTTTTACTTTACTTGTCTTTTTCTTTCCCTTTTCTCCTTTAATAGAATCAAAGACTTTACTAAAGGGATTATCATACAGCTTATACCTTACTATTCTCCCAGTTTTTTCTTCAGTCATGTTAACTTTATGGTCATGATAATGAGATACTACCTCATTTATAACTTATATAGGCTATAGAAATTTGCCCACGCGTTGAAGTATTTAACAAGCCAAGAGCTCATATGGAACTTGTGACGAGGTTGGAAGAGCCAAGAGCTTCTTCTCACTAAGTTTCATTACGATCTCTCCACTCTAAGCATTTTCCAAGTTTTCTGATTTCCCCCTTCAACTCCCCCCAATGACACCAAACAGGATTTAAAACAAGAATTTTGAAACACACGGTCCTTTTAAATGTCGAGTTTCATTAAGATTCGATAACCTGTTCGTAAGTTAAAAATACCTCATTTTTTCTAATTTTTCCAAATAACCGTCCATCCACTTCCCCAGATATTAAAGTCAGGGAAGGGACTATTTCTAATTTAGTCTGGTCGGGTCCCTGTTATGCCTGTCAACTTTCATCATTCTAGCTTATCTTGAAGTGCCCAAAATAGTAAATCCCCCAACTACCCCAAAGAGAGCAGATCCGGTCCAGATATGTCAATAAAGTATCTAGGATATATACTTATTCTTCCCACCAAGTTTCATACCAATCTCTATACTCTAAACGTTGCCCAAGATTTCCAGTTTCCCCCTCCAAATCTCCCCAATGCCACCAGATCTGGTTGGGACTCAAAATAAGAGTTCTGAGACACGAATTCCTTCTAAATATCAAATTTCCTTAAGATTTGATCACCCGTTCGTAAGTTAAAAATACATTTTTCAACTTTTTTCAAATTATCCCTCCCCTCCAACTCCCCCAAAGAGAGTCAATCCAGTCTGGTTATGCCAATCATGTATATAGAACTTGTGTTTATTCTTCTCACCAAGTATCATCACGATATCTCCACTTCGAGCGTTTTCCAAGATTTTCAGTTTCCTCCTCCAACACCTCCCAATGTTATCGGATCCGGTCAAGATTTAAAATAAGAGCTCTGAGACACGAGATCCTTCTAAATGTTAAATTTCACTATCATCCAATCACCCTTTTGTAAGTTAAAAATACTTCATTTTCCTTAATTTTTCCGAATTAACGAATTAGATGCCCACCAGCTCACCCAAAGAGAGCGGATCCGGTTCGGTTATGTCAATAACGTATCTAGGGCATCTGCTTATTTTTCCCACCAAGTTTCATCCCGAGCTCTCGATTCTAAGCATTTCCCAAGATTTCTCCTAAATTCCCCCAAAGAGAGCGGATCCATTTGGGTTATTTCAATCACGTATCTAGGACCTGTGCTTATTTTTGCCACCAAGTTTCATCCCGATCTCTCCACTCTAAACGTTTTCTAAGAGTTCACCTTCCCCCTCAAACTCTCCAAATATCACCAGGTCCAGTCGGGATTTAAATAAAGAACTCTGAGACTCAATGTCCTTTTAAATATCAAATTTCATTAAGAACCGATCTTCAGTTCGTAGGTTAAAATTACCTCTTTTCTATTTTTTTCAATTTAACTGTCCTTGGTTGGTAAATACCAAGTGCCATAAAAAAAGTTGCTGACTCTAGGCTATGTTCCATTAATGTTCAGCATGTTGGTTTAAAAATTGATTATTTATTAAAAATATCAGTTCGTCTGATTTTAAAGAATGGTTATAAAAGGTAATACGTAATTAGTCCCTTAGATAATTTCTAAATAATTTCTTACATACTTTTGTCCAAGCTTTTGTTCAAACTGGATTATATTTTTAATGGTTGCATAAGAAGACTTTGGCCGTCTGTTGAAGGCTGTATCGAGTGTTTTTTTGGGAGGGGGCTGCAAAACCTTAAAAAACATACCAAAAATTGGATGATACGCATTTGTTACGTTTTTCAAAATCAGAAAGTTTTTTTGGGGAGAGTGGGGGGGGGGGTATGACAATGCTAATATAAAATTTAAAACCTTATAAAGTAAGAAAATGAATTGATAATCGATTTACGTTAGTGTGCATTCCTGAAAATTTCATTCATTTAACTAAGGTACTTTCAAGCAGTTTAGTGGTAGAGAACTGTATGTAAGGAGGAATACGGCCCAATAGTACACAAAACTCTAAGAAAGAAAGTCTCGATAACAGTGGATACATGAAAATAATCCAATTTGGAAACATATGTAAAATTAATCAAGTTTACTGTTACGAAGCAAAAGTTATTCAGCTGAGAAGATTTGCTATTTCTATGAAAAAGGTGGGAAAACCCCCGAAAAGTGAAGTGATCTTAATGAAAATCACACCATCAGATTCATCATCAACATACCATTAGATTCACAAGAGAACCTTGTTATAGAGGTTTCTCTTAATAAAGAATTAATACAGAGGTTATTTGATTAATACAGAGGTTCCTCTTAATACAGAATCTTGTTATACAGGCTCCTAAATACAGAAATTACGAAGTTTACATTTATTTTCCATAATCAAGATCACGGATTGGCAGGGGGTTCATTTAATCGTACATCAAAAGTTCTACTGCCCTATTTAGGTTATTAAAAAATCCGGGGGCTGGTAATTTCCCTCTCATGCCCATTTTACCAAAGGTTTTCCGATTAAAATCTTGAGATAGCCATTTTGTTCAGCATAGTCAAAAGATCTAATAGAAATGTATTCTACAACGACATAACTCCCCCCCACCATTGCCCAGGGGGAAAGGATAAAAGTTATGATCTTTGCCCACTGTTTGCATATAATATTGGCTTCTGGAAAGTATCCATATACTTTTTTGGGGTAATGGATCTTCCACCGGGGGTTTACCTGGGAGGGTCTTTCCAAAGAGGAATTTTTGGTGGGGGAAAGTCTTTTCCGTGAAGGGCGAGCTATATTTCCAAGCATTATTTAAAAACAATCGGAAATTGCATAAAAAAAACGTTTTTCCAACTGAAAATAATAAGCATGGTTGAAAAGTCCTCTAATAAATAAAATTTAAATATTATCTCCTGATTTTTTTTTTATTATGTTGCATGATAGAAAAGTCTGCAAAAAATAATAGTCGCCGTGAATTTGGAAACGCTATGTTTAAATACATTCACTAACTTTTAGAATATATAATTCCACACACGAGGAATAATATTACACAACAAATTTAATAATTATAGCAATTTAATCATTTTTTTAATTTACCAAAATTTTCCTATTGATGAAAAATTTCATTCTAAACAAAAGAAAAAGTTATGTAAAAAAGCTTTATTATTTTTTAAGTAGTTGTGTTATTAAATATATACAAGAAATTCTGGAGAAAGTATCCTCCGCAAAAAAATATTTCAGAGTAAATTTTCAATAATAACAGTTTACTCATTTTTTTTTTTTATTTACGGAGATTTCTTATATTAAAAAAATCCACACAACACAAGAGAAAAAAGTTTAAAAAAAAATATTTTCTTCATTACTTTGCGAATTATGTTAGATATTTACAGTAGCTTATGAGAAATGCAATCCTATACAAGGAGACAATTGTTCGAAAATAAAATTTACAAGTTTTACCAATTTTAAGAAATTTTTTAAGTTTCCCTGAATGCTACCAATTTACAAAAATCAGCAATCTACTTAAAACCACAAATGCGTAAATAATATATTAAAATATATGCAAGAATTCGTGGTAACTATCATTTTATAAAAAAAGGAAAAATATTGACCCATGAGCAAGAGGGAAAAGAATTTGGAATTATAATTGACAAAGAAAACTCTTGAAGATTTAAGAATTGCCCACTCCCTGAAATAGGAGCCAACGCTTGGTCTATGCTCTTATCCCAGAAGATACGTGCATTTGAATCGTTTTTCTGCTAGTAAATTGAAACTTGATCAAGCTTAGAACAGGAGAAGGGGGCAGAGGGTTCCTGGAAAAGGGTGAAGATTCGGTGAAATTTTATATGACAATGGTAATGTTGCATTTTTTGTGTCTTATTCCAAACATTGTAGAAACAAAAAAGGTAATCAGCAAGTTCTACGTTTTGAGTGTTCTTTAATTGCAATCCCTCCAAGTTTTGCTTCAGAATTTTCGATAACGCAGATGTAGATAAAACATTTAATCTTCAATAAAGATATCAACATTGTGAAGTGATAACATCTCACTAAAATACAGTTGTCACGCCAGTCACGTTCTCTGTTAAATAAGAAGACAACACGTTTTTCCCAAGTAAAAATAAGGAGCAGCGTTAAAACTTAAAATGAACAGAAATTATTACGTATACGAGAGGGGTTGCTCCTCTTACACACCTCAATCTTTACGCTAAAGTTTTTTAGCACTTTTAAACAAAATTTTTATTGTCCTAATTAAAAGGACATAATATTTCAGGAGTCATTCTTAAAGAATTGGGACAGAATTCAATTCAATTTATTCAAATGAAACATAACATGAAAAATAATAAAGATCCTAATAGCGAACTTGTTGAGGATCATAGCAACAAAAATTGAAAACGAAGAAGAAAGAAAAAAAAGAGAGAAAAGAAAAAAAATCGCTCGGCGGAAGTAAAGACACACTTGGGGACTATGAAAGAACTACCGAATGAACGGAGGCAGAGGCCTTCAGAATTATTGCTATTAAAATAAGATAATAATTGGGGAGGAAGATTTTTATGGTAAGTGGAGTATGAAAGGGACAGATTTAAATTTTTGATGATTTGTTCAAAAGGGATAATACCAAAATCGAAGTACAAGTCCTAGGTGGGATATAGTCAGGGCAGCCGAAAAACTACTTTGACGGCACGGTTTTGGGCAGATTTTAATTTATTAGTAATTGAAGGATAAGTGTTGCCCCAAGCAGATTCGTAGTATGAGATATATTGGTAAACAAAAGAGTAATAAAGGGCGACGAGGATATCGAGAGGAAGCAAACAATTTACCCGATTAACCATACTTACCTGTCGCAAGATTATGGCTCTGATGTAGGAAACAAGTGTTGCAAACGATAGAGAGGAGTCTATGTGGACATCAAGAAACTTGACAACTTCGACCTGCGGTAGGAGATCGGTAAATTATTTTAGGCAAAGTGCTTGCAGAGCTTCATCTTTTTGTAAGGGGTTCGGAATAATACAACTTGACTTTTCTTGCAGCTGATGGTCATGCAGTTAACGAGACACCACTCCTGTGCTCTACTCAGAAGGATTTGAGAGGAGGTGATGACGGATGGTAAATTAAGGCCGGTGGTGAAGAATTTGCTATCGTTAGCAAAAAGTACTGGATGCACTGATGGACCGAAGTCCGTAGCCAAAAGGAGAAAAAGAATTGGACCAAGAACAGAGCCCTGCGAGACACCTCTCCAGAGAGTTAGGGGATGCAAAGTCACCCTGCCCAGACTCAAGTTCTGTACTCTACCAAAGAGATAAGAGCCGAACCTTGAAAAAGGAACTCCATGAATCCCTAAGTTGTTGAGTTTACTTAATAAAACAATGTGATCAACCACGTCAAAGGCCTTAGAAAAATCCACCAGAGCAAGCTGGGAACGTATGAGCTGTGTGGTGTCGATTAGTGCATGAGCAGTTGAAAATTTGGAACGGAAGCCATATTGATGAGGAGATATCAACAAATCTGAAGGATGAATCCCAAATAAAAAGGGAGAAAGACGTCGGAATATAATTCTCTCGAGCACTTTAGATAAAACTGGGAGAAGTTATATTGGGCAATAATTTTTTATCTAAGACGGATTGCCTTATTTTTATGAATCAGGATAACAACTGCTGATTTAAATATTTTCTGGGAAGTCTCCATTGGTCATAGACAGGTTTGCTATATGCACAATTGGTTCACAAGTATAGGAAGATGCGGTCCTGAGAAGCTTATTGCTTATGCCAAAAAATTCAGATGTAGTACTATTGGAGAGAGATTCGATAACTTGAAGCACCTCTTTACTATCAGTTGGAGAGAAAAATATAGATCTGGGATTCTTGCTAGGGTGTACTGACTGAGAGGGGGAACAGGAGTTAGCGTTTGGAATATTAGTGAAATAATTATTAAAAGCATCTGGTACTGAAACTGGGTCAATTAATATGCCGTTGATGTCCTTAAGGTTAATTGGTACAGATCTTGACTTCCTTTTCTGAAAAATTTTTATTTATTGTGAACCAAAATTTTTGCAAGTTCCCTTTGCAGTGAGAGATTTCTGAATAATAATAATTTTTTGCTTCCCGGAGGAGTTTAGTATATAAGTTTTTATAATTTTTAGAATTGGTCAGGTCAATAACGCTACTGGTTTTGCAAGCTAACTTATATAGCTCATTTTTACGGCGTGAAGAGATTAACAGGCTATTGGACATCCAGGGGCGTATATGGGTAGTTTTTCGGTTTGATTTACGGACTGGAAAGGTTGAACTGGTAAGATCTCTCAGACCCTGTGTGAAATCATTTGTTACTGAATTAACCTGCGGACAATCCAAAACCTTCAAAGGATTTCAAAAGATACGTGAATCGGTTCATATTCACACTATTACATACATAGGGGTATTGGTTCTAGAGGGTTGAGTAGCTGGTAGGGAGAGATAGATTGGAAAGGGGTCTGACAGGTCAGAGAAAATTATTTTGGAGGACAGGAGGCTTCCCAGGAAAGTGGATGCAAAAATGTTATCGATTACAGTAACTGTAGACCTCATATGATTAATTCTAGTAGGAAAAGGATTGTGGGAAGAAGACCACTTGAGGTAAATGTTTTAAAGAAGGTATCACAATGATTATTATTGCTAACATTTAGTAAATTACAACTAAAGTCCACAAAAGCTATTGCCTTCTTTTGAGGCAAATTAATAAAACTAGAAAAACCACCAAATAGATTACAAAACAAAGATGTCGGAAATGAGGGTGGTTTATAGTCTTCCGAATTCAAAATAACGTAAAGAAGTTTCTTTTATCTCGTAAGTGATTTTGACATGAGGCTCGTTCCGGGTTGTCATTCTATTCAAGGCATTTCCCTGATTTATTTTGCTGTTAATTTTTTTCTGTCTTCTTCTTTTCTTTTCCTCTTTCTCTTTTTTATCCTTTCTTTCTTCATCAATTGAGGTTCTTCTGTATTAAGTAGTGTAATATGAACGTGGTTTTAATTAGCTGAGGGTGATAACCTCGCTTGCCCTTCCAAGCTTATTGCCTTTCTTGGCAGGCGAATGGCGAATAGTGTTTGTTTTCTTTTCTCAATAAATATAAATCTGGTATCTCATATAAAAGAATTATTTTCAACACTTATGTCTACGATTATTGAATAAATGTATCTATTAATTATAGGTTTCAAGGATAAGGATTCACAGTCTAATAGCCTGGTGAATGTAAAACTTGACCGGATGTAAAGAGAAATGCCACCAGAGGACTCGGTTAATTTTCTTTCAATATGAATAACTTGAAAGTCAGGGAGGGAAAATTCATTAGCATCATCAAATTAGCCACGTCTTCGTTATTCCAATTACGTCGAAAGGGCAGTAACCGTTAACTAAAATTAAATCTTTAAAATTACCCCACTTATCCCGTATGCTTCTGATGTTAAAGCAAAGTACATTAAGCTTGGTCTCTTCCATTAGCTTAGGTTTCACATTTTTCACAAAATTAAAAGTGTTGAGATATTCTCAGTTAATTTGGTATAAGGGGCTATCGGGGCTAGCTAAGGGGTTGGTGGGTAGATTATTTTGATCATCTTAATAGTTAAAAACAACACTATTACACTGTGATAAATTCGTGAGAAACGTAAAATCTTGTATAGTACACATTTAAATATCCATGGTGATCTGAGCTTCATCATCTCCTTGATTTGAATATTGGAATTTTTCTTCGGCTGACGAAATATCATTGGTGGTAATTTTGGACTGGGATGGAAAGTTTGCTGGTTTTTTTTTTCGATTTCTTGCCTTTGACTAGGGCAGTGGCACTGACTACCGTATTGGTGGTAGTGGCATTGTCAGAGCCTGTATTAACTTGATTTGCAGTTGAGACTACAAGGCTCAGCTAGCTTTGATTCGGAATCTATGCCCTTTTTGATGGTAGATAGTTGGGCTATAGCTGTTTGTAAGATGTCATCACCTAGCAATGTTGCTTGACTTCTAAAATTAAAATAAAATTAAATAAAAGTTTGACTCTTTCTCTCAACTCTGCATTTTAGAACAGTAAGAAACTTTAGCGTAAAGAGCGGGGCGTTGATGAGGAAGCAGCCCCTTTCATATACGGAGTAATTTCTGTTCGTTTTAAGTTTAAATGTCGCTCCAATCTTTCAGCTAAAAAAACTTGTTTTTATTTAAATTCTAAACGTTTTTTAATCAATGCATGTTCTGATTTTGGCTCTCCGCAGAGGAATAATTAACACGAAATTTCCAAGTTTTTTTTTTGGCTAAATGTCTTTCTCATAATTTTGATCGAATGATTTTGAAACAAAAGGAGCGGGGGAGGAAGCCTAGCTGCCCTCCGATTTTCGGTTAATTAAAAAGGCAACTAGAACTTTTAATATTTTTGCAAATGTTTTTATTAGTAAAAGATAAATGTGACTTATAAATTAGCTTACATAACGCACTTTTGTAATGTCATGTTTTTATTACATATATGAGGGGTTCACCCCCTCGTCCGTACCTCGCTCTTTACACTAAACATTAGATTTTGTCCCAATTCATTAAGAATGACCCCTGAATCACAAAAGCCGTAGAATAAATAGTTGAAATCACTAAAAATACTTTAGCGTAAAGAACGAGGTATTAGGAGGAGGTGAGCCCCTCATAGGGGTAATAATTTTCGTTCGTTTTAAGCTTTAGTGCTGCTCCTTACTTCCAATTGAAAAACTTCTCATATTTATTTTCATGTTTTTTTTTTTAATAAGTCTAGAAAATCTTGCACTCCCTTCATGGACATTTTCTTCCCCGATGAAATTCCTCGATGGAAAGTTCCCCCAACATATCCCCCTCTTGTCAAACCCTCCCCCAACCAAAAAATCCCCCTGGAAACGTATGTACACTTCCCAATAACCATTACTATATGTAAGCACTGGTCAAATCTTGTAACTTGTAGCCCCTCCCACGGGGACTGTGGGAGAGTAAGTTGTCCCCAAAGACATAGTTATAAGGTTTTTCGACTACGCTTAATAAAATGGCTATCTCAGAATTTTGATCCGTTGTCGTTGGGAAAAAAATTAGCGTGGGAGGGGGCCTAGGTGCCCTCCAATTTTTTGGTCACTTAAAAAGGGAACTAGAACTTTTCATTTCCGTTAGAATGAGCCCTCTTGCAACATTCTAGGACAACTAGGTCGATACGATGACCCCTAGAAAAAAAAATAAATAAACACGCATCCGTGATCTGCCTTCTGGCAAAAAATACAAAATTCCTCATTTTTGTAGATAGGAGCTTCAAAGAATGCACTGCAGGGCCGACACAGAGACCATAGTAGTCAAGAAGTGTCGTTAATTCTAAAATAAATAATAGGAGCTTCAAACTTCTACAATAGGGTTCTCTGATACGCTGAATCTGATGGTGTGATTTTCGTTAAGATTCTATTAATTTTAGGGGGTTTCCCCCCTATTCTCTAAAATAAGGCAAATTTTCTCAGGCTCGTAACTTTTGATGGGTAAGACTAAACTAAACTTGATGAAACTTACATATTTGAAATCAGCATTAAAACGTGATTCTTTTGATGTAGCTTTTGGTATCAAAACTCCATTTCCTAGAGTTTTGGGTACTATTGAGCCGAGTCACTCCTTACGAGTCCGAGTTCGTTACCAAGAACTGTTTGACATGACCGATGGGGTTTGGGTGGCCAAGGGATTCTTGCAGCTGCAACTGAGTAAGGTAGGCTCATTTTACCAGATGCTCTTAGGATTAAGACTCACTTTTGGTGACCCGGGCAAGATTGTTTTTGGAGGGCTATGTGTCCCTTACGTTACAGTTTCTACGGAAATGGTCTGACTCAGGGTATTCACTAATTGCGTGGCCTGTTTTCCCACACTTAAGGTAAGACGGAAGGGACTGTTTGCTGTGGTCATGGGCCAGACAAGTGGAACATTGTAGGGGCTTAGGCTTATAAATCTTGTACAAAAGGGATCTACCTTACAAGAGTGTTTCTCTGTTTATCTCAACTTTACAGGAAATGAGGATTGAACGCCTTGGGTGAAGGACTCCTTCTTTGTTTAAACTTAGCCTTATTGCAGTTGAAGGATCGATGAGAAGTCCTGAAGAATTGATTAGTTCAGCTTGCATTTCCTCCACTTTTACACTGTTTCAACATCATACAGTAAATACTTGTGTAACTTTTTCGCATCTTTTTTTGTGGCTAAAATTTTCGAGACATCAAGAATTATTTCTTTGGATCTTGGCAGAACATGGTCTGCCACCTGAGAAGACGTAAAGTAGATATCAATAGACCCATTCTGCTTGAAAACAAGTTGAAAATTTACCTTGGTGATCAGAAAGATAACTTTCCTAAATTGCATTATCCGATCTCTTGAAAAGGGTTCGCCATTGGTTTTCTTGATTGAGACAGTATAATAATTGGGTACTATAGTACTAGTTTCTGGGACACTTGAAGAGAGGGGTTGCACTGTCACTGGCGAACGAGTTTCATCCTTTCTCCTCTTTCTGCCAGGCGTGTCACCTCTTTTATTAGAGTTAGTTGCAGCTAAGGCCTGAATTCCTGACAATTGCCTAACTGTTTTGGACCGCGTAGTTGGGGGGGGGGGGTCAAGGAAGAGTTTTGGAGGTAGGTTGGAATGATGACTGGTCAAGGGTTTCAGTGGGAGTATTCTTCTCGGGTGGTAGCCTTATGGACTGTTTTTTTCCGACATTTATTCCGACAAGACACTGCAGATTCACGAACTGTTAATCAGTCTTAATTCAAGGTTACTTAACCAACAGGAAATATGACAATTTTTAATCAGTGATATCACCAATATATTCGATGTTAAGTAGGTTAATCACTGGTGCACAATACCCAAGGGGGTTTCCTGATGGAAATAACCAATTAATATTCAGTTATGGAACTAAATTATACACTATGATAAATAATAAGTCACTTTGTACAGAGTGAGCATTCATCACAATTAAATCCGCAAGTTAATTGCGCAATCTAACACAGTACAGTACAAAAGATAATCCGATTAGGTTAATAATTTAGATACTTAACTCAGACACATCTTTAACTCAAACTTTAGCGTTAAGAGTGAGGTGTTGAGAAGGAGTAACCCCCCTCATACCCGTAATAATTTCTATTCTTTTTAAGTTTTAATGCTGCTCCTTACTTTCATTTGAAAAAAACTTATTTTTCGCTTAATCTCTGATCGTTTTTTAAATAATGCCAGGATATTTGGCTACACCTCCACGGAAAAATCCCCTCTCCTGGCCGATTTATTCTCTAGACCAGTGGCACTCTAATTAATTTATGCGTACCCTTGGGGGTACGCACAACTTTTTAGGAGGTACACGGCCAGCCAATACTACAACCCTTTAACTCTAGGATTGACAATTTTAGTTATAGTTTACTTGGTACCGGTAACTAAGAAGGGGTACCTTAAAATGTTTTGTGGGTAAAAGATGTACAGTGTTTAAACAAGTTTGAGAGCCCCTACTCTAAACAATTCAATATTGGAGAAAATTTACCGCCGGACACGTACCCTTAACGTCTCCACCTGTACAATTGAATCGACAAAGAGAAAGCAAGACATAAGAAAAATCTCGTACAGGAATTCTGGTAAATTTTACCAGTGTAAAATTTCCCCTGAAATCCTTCCCCAAGACAAATTGTCCCCGTGGAAAATCCTACCTGTAGAAAATTCACCACCCACTCAAAAAACGTATGCATACTTCCCAATAGCAAATACTACACGTAGACAATGGGTTAAGTTTGCAACTTAAAGAGCTTTTCCCAGGGGCTGTGGAGTCATGAAATCTCCAAATATATATTATTCGGCCTTTTAACTATGCTGAGTAAAATAGCTATCTTAAAATTTTGATAGGATAATTTCGAGAAAAAGCACAGTGGAAGGAGGACTAGTTCCCCTCCGATATTTTGGTCAATTAAAAGGGGCATTAGAAGTTTAATTTCCGTTTGAATGAGCCCTCTCCGGATATTTTAGGATCACTGGGTCGATACGATCGCCCGAAAAAAAACGACAGCCAAAAGCTCATATGGCACTTTTGACGAGATCGGAAAGAGCCAAGAGCTTCTTTCCACCAACTTTCGTTACGATCTCTCTACTCTAAGCGTTTTCCAAGATTTCTGGTTTCCCCGTACAACTCCCCCCAATGTCACTGGATCCGGTCGGAATTTAAAATAAGAGCTCTGAGACACGAGGTTCTTCTAAATATAAATTTCATTAAGATCTGATAACCCATTCGCAAGTTAAAAATACCTCATTTTTTTCTAATTTTTCCAAAATAACCGTCCTTCCACTCCCCCCCCCCCCGATTGTAAAATTGGGGAAGTGACTATTTCCGATTTAATCTCGTGGGGTCCCTGATACGCCTGCCAACTTTCAGCGATCGCTATATTGATCACGTATCTAGTTTCTGATCTCATCATGTAAAAATTGGGTGGTCCAAGATTTGAATCTGACACCATTCGCATCCTAAGCAAGAATCATACCCCTGGACCACAGGCCATACTTACGAAAAAGGGTCATTTGTTCTATCGGCAAAAAAATCTTATCAACTATCTTATTCGCTCCCCCCCCCAGATGGTTGAATTGAGGAAGAGAGTATTTTCAGTTTAATCTAATCTGGGCCCTGATACACCTGTCGACTTTAATCGTCCTAGCTTATCTAGAAGTACCCAAACTGGCAAATCCCCCAACTCCCCAAAAGAGAGCGGAACCGATCTGGTTATGTCAATAACGTATCTAGGACATGTGGCTATTCTTCTCACCAAGTTTCATCCCGATCTCTACACTCTAGGCGTTGTCCAAGATTTACAGTTTCCCCCTTCAACTCCCCCAATGTCACTGGATCCGGTCGGGATTTAAAATAAGGGCTCTGAGACACAAGATTCTTCCAAATTTTAATTTTTATTAAGATTTGATCACCCATTCGTAAGTTAAAAATACCTCATTTTCTCTTTGAGTGTCCCGGTCGACATTTATATTCCCTGTGTACCGGTCGTCATTTATATTTCCTGTGTCCCAGTCGTAATTCGTCTCCCGGCTGTCCGTGGGAAAAAAATCCGTATTCAGATCTATACCTCATTATTCTAATTATTGCCCTTGAGCTTTGTTGATGGTTGTTGCTAACGAACATTCCCTGTGTCCCGGTCGTCATTTATATATCTCCCCTGAGGCCCCCGGTGTCCCCGTTGTAGTTGTGTCCCTGTGTCCTGGTCGTCATTTATATTCCCTGTGTCCCGGTCGTTATTTGTGTCATGGTGTCCCAGTCTGTAATTTCTCTTTGAGTATCCCGGTCGTCATTTATATTCCCCGTGTCCCAGTGTCCCGGTCTGAAATTTGATGTGGTTTTTTTGCCATATATAAGCACAAATCTTCAATAATAACTAAAGTGCAGTTATAAATTTCTGATGTAAAATCCTAAGTCATATCTGACGTCTCTAACTGTTTTCGATGGAGTATATCCTCGGCCATTTTCGATTTATATTTCTCCCATAACTCTGTAGGAGTTGAAGGAGAGCAAGTTGTTAGTATGATTCCAAACAATGCACGAATTTGACTTGGAGTTGGAATTGATTATTAAAGTGATAGCCGTCGGCTCCATCCCAAAAAATGATAGGATATTGTAGGGCATCGTAGCATCGACGAGTTTCAGCAATTCTTACCAACTGAGCGGTTCGCTTATGAAGAATAATATCTTGAGGTTAAAACTGATCACCCTCCATAACGATTCCACTTCGTCGATAGTTGGAGCATTGTATCTACGCACATGTTCACCAGTAGGTGTTTTGTCAGCAGAAATAACAATTTTATTCTTATCAGTAGGCATCAAATCGATGGCTGTTTTGAACAGACGCACTAAATTATTATTTTCGCGGAAAAGATGTTGCAATTGGGAAACGATAGTCCTTTCAACGTCGGGAGAAATTTTGCAACGTGCATTCAATTCAGAATTTCTATCACTGACGAAATACAGTTGCAAAAATTTATGATTCTCGCCTGAGAATGGTAGAAGGGACCCTGCTCTATTATTATTTAAGAATTAACGACGCTTCTTGACTAATAAGGTCCCTGCATCGGCCCTGCAGTGTATTCCTGCAGCGTGATTCGATCTCTGGGTCCCGTATTACCAAGCTAAGGTAAAATCCACTGCGCCACCACAGGACGACCCTGCTCTATGATAAATTTGCCCTTTTACTTAGAAAGTAGGCATACATTGATCTTGATTTTCGATTTGGGCACCAAACGACGTCATTTGGAAATATGAGTTATATTTTCTAATCTTTGAAAAAAAAACGCTTAGATTCTGACGTAGTTCCAGTAAACAAAGTCTTCAATGGCTCTGGTGGTGCAGCCAGTTGAGGAAGTTTAACTTTTCCTGAGGCGCAACACATTCCCATTGTTTCACCATTAAATTTCAAGGCCTTGCAATAGGGACAAATTTTAGACATAGTCCCGATTTGAACACATCTACTCAAGCTATAATCATCGACTGGGCTGTATCTGAATGGCAGGCGATAATTTTCGCGTTGTTCTTGTGGTTCCTCGGCACGCTTTCTTTTGGTGATTTCTCTTTGAGACGCAAGCCTGTTTTCACGCTGTTGTTATGATTCCTCGGCACGCTTTCTTTTGGTGATTTCTCTTTGAGACGCAAGCATGTTTTCACGCTGTTGTTCTGGTTCCTCGGCACGCTTTCTTTTCATACTTTCTCTATTAGCCGCAAGCCTTTTGGCATAGACTCTTTGAGCAGCTTCCTCGACTGTTGCCATTTTAGGTTCTTCTGTCATTTTAAAATTAAAAATTTCTCTTTGAAAGGCTTTCTTATATACTTATAATGACGTCATATACCAAGCCTCGTCATAACAATAATGACTTCAGTCGTAAAACATGACGTCAGTCGACACACATACATGACGTCAGTCAACACAAAGACAAACAACCTATTTTTATATATATAGATATCTGTCATTAGTGCTGATTCCAAATATTGAATAAAAATTAATTTTAAATTTACCCATAGCTATTTGTTAACGATAAGAAAATTTACCTAATTTTATAAAGGAAGGGGAAGCACCCAGAAAAAAGGAGCCTTGATGCAACCACACACTCATTGATAACACCACAAAATTACATCACAAAATCATTGATGATAATAGAACATGCCACATAGGGCATTCAGACATAACTTTACTTGTAATTGTTCCTTACCAGGAACATAGCTTTACTTATTTTTGTTGCCCGTACAACCCTCCCACCTGGGATAATTCAAACTACGAACGTGCAGGGACGTCCTTTCCAAACTATGTATAATAAAGCCAATATTTATGAATGGCGTAAGTTTTGCCTTGATTTTGACGTTAAACTTATGCTACAAATTTGGGAAATAAAATAGCAAGAAATTGGTATAAAAAACTTGTATCAACACTAACTGTGTAAAATAAAATTTAGATTAGTTTAGTACTTTTTTGTTTATGATATATTTGAGTGGACCAATTAGATTGTTCTCTTTATTTTGTGTCAGGAAGGAAAATTTTAATGCCACATTGGTTGTCTTGTTTTTCTGTGTGAAATTATAAATAAAAACAAAATGAAAAGTTAAAGTCTGTCAATTCGGTTTTCTTGTGTGAAATTTTAAAGCTGTGAAACATTTCGAAGTCATTTTTTGAGTCCCGCAATTATTTGTAAAGAGTGCTTTTGCTATCCAGCCTCTCAATAATTGTTATTATTGATGTCGTTTTTGTCGTATTATTTTTCTTCCTCGATTTATTATTATTTTTTTATAATTATTTAGGTTTCGAAGCTTGGCGACAGCATTTTTCCGTGATGGGAAACTTAATAGTAACTTAAGGAAACTTAATGAGTAACTTAATATTCAGAACCAAAGAGTATGGGTAAGAGTGGAAACTGGCGCTAATATCCATATCGCCAATATCAATAACGATTTGAGCATTTTTTCCCGAACGAAACCCTTTTGAAGAGAAAACACTTCCAAATTAAAACCACTCAAAAACCTTCCAATTTATTAATATTTTCTTCCAAATTAAAACCACTCAAAAACCTCATAATTTATTAATATTTTTAGATTTGGTTTGGATATTTGTTTGAAGATGGTTATTTGAGTCTTATTTGAATATTTGGTTTGAAATCTAAAATTGTTATTATTGATGTCTCTTTTGTCGTATTGTTTTTCTTCTTAGATTTATTTTTTTTTTTTTATTATTATTTAGGTTTCGAAGCTTGGCGACAGCGTTTTTCCGTGATGCCATGGGATTCTTATTGATGTTCGACCTGACAAATGAAAGATCGTTTTTGAGTGTACAGGACTGGCTGTTGCAGCTAAAGGTAATTCATTCAAATAGATTATTTTAAAAAAAAGATTTAAAAAAAATTAAAGTTATGGTTAGAAATTTCTTTAACGTAAACAAAAAATTGTATAACAAGATTTTTAACGTCTTTCTGAAACAATGCGCTATCTATACATATTTTTTTTATCAAATAATTTTCAAAAATAAATCAAATTATAATTAAATCAAATCAAAATAAATAAGAAAATAAATATAAAAAATTATGAAAATATAAAAATAAATCAAAGTTATGGTTATTATACAATAACCATAACTTATTATACAAGGAAATTTTTGGAAAAAGTCGGATCACAAAAACTAGTAAGTAATGTAAAAATTATTCCTGTATTTTAAAAGTGTGAGACTTTAATTTCTTAAAACTAAAATAGTATCTTCCAGCTCTCGGGTTCAACCTTCTTGAATACAAAGTCGGATTGGAGCTTTAATTTTGGCTCCCAAGAAATTTAAAGGTGTCTAAAATCTGAGATGCCGATTACCAATTTTGGTAAACAGAAAAACTGATATATTTGTATGGGGTGATAGCATTTCCATATATGCATCAAAGAAAATGGGAAACTAAAATTTGAGTCTTAACCAATTTAATATGAAAAACCCCACTTAGGTGAAACAAATGGAAACATTATTGAAAAAATGTAGAAAATTACGAAGAAAATAAGATTGATTTAATCAGCAAAAACCAGCAAATAGAACAAAATTGAGATTCCTCTATAAGTGAGGCTTAAATTCAAATCGTTGTTGCTAATTAAGGGAAACTTAACGTTAATTTTTATAATTTTGTTTCAATTTACTAATAAAGACAAATGAAACTAAGAAATGACAGGAACTAAAATAAGTGATCAACCTAAACATAAAGATAAGAGATACTGCTAATTGTGAATAAATAAATCTTCAAACGAGCAAAAGTAAATTTGTTTTCTGGATTATTTTCAAGCTCGCAATGACACCTGTCACGGCTTAAAATATTCATAAAAGTAGATAAAAGAAAAGAAAATTAATAAAAAAATACTTAGTTAAATTCACTACAAAAGAAAAACCTGTAAAAGGACTATAAACAAGGGATTTACAATGAACAAAGGGTTTTCAACTTGTCATGTACAGTCATAAGCTAAAATAATTCATAAAACGACACTTCTCAAATATATTCACATTAATATAGACAGGAAAGGAGAAACAAGGGAAAAAAAGGAAAAACAAGTGACTAATAAAAAGAGAGTCAAATAGAAATTAATATATACTAAAACATGTCCTCAATTGACAAAAATCTGCGTAGAATGTTTTTATTGGCAAGGCCGACAAAAATACGCCCTTAATTAGACCAAACATACTTGTTGCCATAATTCTCACGAGCTATGTTAAGAATATCTCAGCGCTGGTGGGTTAGATTTTCTGAAACAAAATTACCACTTTTTGCAAGTTTTGCCGTAGCTGCGTAAACGGTCTCGTGATCGCTTTGTCACGGAATGTAATCAGTGCAAGAGCAATTTTCTCAGGTTGAATAGAATTTCTGAAGGTAAATCGGTACACTTGATTTATGTCAGCATTAGCTATTCTGGCGAGCCCCATCTTTCCTTGGAGGCTATTCAACATGGTAGTTTTCAGATCCGATTTCGGGTTTGTTTAACGCTATTGATGAGTTTATTTAACGCTAGATGAGCAAATCTAGTCTAGAATCTTGGTCGATATCATGTATACGGTGCTCAATCCAAAACATTCTATTATCATGAGATTCAAGATGAGACTTCAGTTGACTTTTTAATGAAGTTGATTTATCTGAGTCAACTTATCTGAGTTGACTTATCTTCAGTTTACTTATCTGAAGATAAGACTTCAGATAAGACTTCAGTTTTTTCTCAATGTCAGTGAATTTCGAAGTGTAATCCACAATAATATTTTGATGGATCTCCAAAACATTGTGTTCAACCGAGACTTTTGTCTTACCAATAGAAGCTAAGTGAGTTTGCACTTATGTTCCAATGCCCTTTCTCAAGTTATCTTTAGTGCGGACAATTTCCCTTTCCATCGCAGTTAATCGTGCTGTTACCTCCTTAGTCTTACTAACAGTACTTGTGCTCTGAGCGATTATTGTTTTTGAAGCCATTGAAATAGACATATTTTTTTCAAAGACTTAAACGCTCGCAGTATCTTTCAATTTACAACCCAGCCCTGTCAAATTTATAGATCAAGATGATGACCTCTACTCCCTCAAAGTTTCTACCTGATTCTTTGAGCCATTTCCAAGATATTGCAAGTAATCTAGAAATCAGGTTCACATGCCTTCCCTCTGATATACTCAGGCACATGTGTGGTTTCCAGCTTATAATTTTGGGGAACTCAGAATTAAACGACACAGAGGAACTTATTGGAAGGAAAACTAATTAGAACTAACGATTTTCTTTGGCCCACTTTAAGATACCCCTCTCCTTCTATTCCAAAAAAAGTGTGTTTTTTTTTTGTCAAAAGACTGATCTTCCAAAGTTCTGAACTAATCAGACACCCAGGATAAAACGTACACACTTTTCAGTACAAAATCAATGTGAAAACAATGAGTAACTTACATAACAAAACTTTAAAAAACGTTAAGAAGAGAATACAGCCAGTGAAATAAATGCAGATTATAGTGTAAATATATCGGTCAAGACCTCTACTTAACCATTCTCAGTGCCGAATAATAAAAAAAAATCCAAAGATTATATAAAAAAAAACCTTACAACAAACACAAAACCATAAAAAGGACGACCCTTTCGAAGTAACGGTGAAAGGGAAGTGAACAAAAATACAATGCTGAAGGGTAATTTAATCTTTCTTTATATGCTGAGCCATTTTTAAAAGCCAGCCGCTTCCCAGGTAAGATAATATTACAGATTATGTTAGGTTGCAAAACATGATTTTGTCGATTGACATAAAAGTGATCAGAATTAATAAATTCAATGTAAATGCGGCTTAGATAAGTTTTTCCAGTGTCTCTATTGAGGGCTACTCTTTGGTGAATGTCTCTTTTTATTTACTAAAATATACTAACTTTGACTGTAAGTTTAGCCATTTCTCTAATATTAATGACCAAGAATAAACAGGAATAGCAATATTTAAGGTGAACAAAAATGCTTCTTTTTTACTGTTCTCTTAAACTACTTTGCAGCTTTCCATGGGGTTAAGGTCTCATATACAATGAAAGCTTGGCTTCTCTTATATACAAAAAATTACTAGATTTTACCATCCACTCCCCCTACCCTCATATAAAAAGGACACTAAAACCATAGAATAGAAGAAAAATTCAATATTTTATGCAATGCAGATAAAATAACTTTCTACATTTCATATTAGCCAACGATACTTATACTTACTTACGACACGACTGCCTGTCCAATGATTATTCTTTATGGTTGATTAAATAAAAAAAACGAGTTTTTTTAACTGAAAGTAAGGAGCGACATTAAAACTTAAAACGCACAGAAATTACTTCGTATATGAAAGAGGCTGCTTCCTCATCAACGCCCCGCTCTTTACGCTAAAGTTTGACTCTTTCTCTTAATTCTTCTTTTTAAAACAGTAAAAAACTTTAGCGTAAAGAGCGGGGCGTTGATGAGAAAGCAGCCTCTTTCATATACGAAGTAATTTCTGTGCGTTTTAAGTTTTAATGTCGCTCCTTACTTTCAGTTAAAAAAACTCGTTTTTTTTATTTAATTTCTGAACGTTTTTGAATCAATGCATGTTTTGATTTTGGCTCTCCGCAGAGGAATAATCAAAACGAAATTTGTATATTTTTTTTGGGGGGGGGGCTAAATGGCTTTCTCATAATTTTAATCGAATGATTTTGAGAAAAAAAGAGCGGGGGCAAAGCCTAGTTGCCCTCCGATTTTTTGGTTAATTAAAAAGGCAACTAGAACTTTTAATTTTTTACGAATCTTTTTATTGGTAAAAGATTTACGTAACTTATAAATTAGCTTACGTAAAGAACTTTTGTATTCTCATGTTTTATTACATATATGAGGGGATTCGCCCCATCGTCAGTACCTCGCTCTTTGCACTAAAGCTTAAATTTTATCCCAATTCATTAAGAATGACCCCTGAATCACAAAAGCCGTAGAATAAATAGTTGAAATTACTAAAAATACTTTAGCGTAAAAAGCTAGGTATCATAAGGAGGTGAACCCCTTATATGGGTAATAATTTCTGTTTGTTTTAAGTTTTATTGCTGTTCCTTACTTCCAGCTGAAAAAGCTTTTTCACATTTATTTTTTTATTTTTTTTTAAATAATGCTAGTAAATCCTGCTCTCCCTTCATGGAAGTTTTCTTCTCCCATGACAAATTCTCGATGGAAAGTTCCCCCAGCATATCCCCCTCTTCTCAACCCCTCCCCCCAACCAAAAAAATCCTCCTGAAAACGCCTGTATACTTCCCAATAACCATTACTATATGTAAGCACAGGTCAAAGTTTGTAACTTGTTGCCCCTCCCACGGGGACTGTGGGGGAGTAAGTCGTCCCCAAAGACATACTTATAAGGTTTTTCGACTACGCTGAATAAAATGGCTATCTCAGAATTTTGATCCGTTGACTTTGGGAAAATAATTAGCATGGGAGGGGGCCTAGGTGCCCTCCAATTTTTTTGGTCACTTAAAAAGGGCACTAGAACTTTTCATTTCCGTTAGAATGAGCCCTCTTGCAACATTCTAGGACAACTGGGTCGATACGATCACCCCTGGAAAAAAAAAAAAAAAAAAAAAAAAAAAACAAATAAACACGCATCCGTGATCTGCCTTCTTGCAAAAAATGCAAAATTCCACATTTTTGTAGATAGGAGCTCGAAACTTCTACAATAGGGTTCTCTGATACGCTGAATCTGATGGTGTGATTTTCGTTAAGATTCTATGACTTTTAGGGGGTGTTTCTCCCTATTTTCTAAAATAACGCAAATTTTCTCAGGCTCGTAACTTTTGATGGGTAAGATCAACTTGATGAAACTTATATATTTAAAACCAGCATTAAAATGCGATTCTTTTGATATAGCTATTGGTATCAAAATTCCATTTTTTAGAGTTTTGGTTACTATTGAGCCGGGTCGCTCCTCACTACAGTTCGTTGCCACGAACTGTTTGATTCGTTACCACGAACTGTTTGATTGTGTATGGCTTTGCTGTTTAACCTAT
This sequence comes from Artemia franciscana, assembly GCF_032884065.1. Taxonomy (NCBI): domain Eukaryota; kingdom Metazoa; phylum Arthropoda; class Branchiopoda; order Anostraca; family Artemiidae; genus Artemia; species Artemia franciscana. The sequence goes on along the minus strand of NC_088879.1, from coordinate 6,875,874 downwards.
ATAATTGGATGGATGAGTAGGGTTAAAGCCTCATATTCTCCTTCTGTCTTCCTTTTTTTCTTTTTTTTATGTGTTTGTGCTGTTACATTGGTGATTTCTCTTTTCATTATATATTTTTGGCGAAAACAAATTTGTGGGTCTTCCTTTTCTCCTTCTGTCTTTTTTATGTGTTTGCGCTGTTGTATTGGTGATTTCATTATATTCTTTTTTCATTATAGCTATAATTTAAACCTAAAAGTTTGTTTCAATATAGTTAGGAAGAGGATAGCTAATGAACAAATATTGCCTTAAACTATCTGAAAAAAATTACTCTTTTTAAATTGGCTTTATTTGGCATATGGGCCAACTTTTAATGAGTTGTCTCCCAGAAATATGTGAATGGCATATTAACTATGTTTATCCAAATACTCAATAATGGACAATATGCCAAACTTATGGTCATAAACTATAAATATATGCAAAGGCCAGCTTTTCATGTGAAAACCGGCACCCCTCGAGAACGAAGAAGTAATTGAAGAAAAAAGTAAAAAAAAAAAAAAAAAGAAAAAATTTCATTGTTCCAATCATAAACTATGAATCAAATAAATCACTAATGTTAATCTATATATATATAAATAAGTTGTCTGTGTGTGTGTGTGGGTCTGTCGGGTGATGTCATGTTTGTGTGTTGACTGACGTCATGTTTTCGACTGACGAAATTACAGACCGGGACATCGGGACACAAATGACGACCGGGACACCGGCACATAGGGAATATAAAAGAAAAAAGAAACATAAATAAAAAAAAATAAAAAAAAGTAAAAACCAAACAAAAAACTAAAAAGTAAAAAGGGGAAAAATATCATTGTCCCAATCATAAACTATGAATCAAATAAATCACTAATGTTAATCTATCTATATATATAAAAATAAGTTGTCTGTGTGTGTGTGGGTCTGTCGGGTGATGTCATGTTTGTGTGTTGACTGACGTCATGTTTTCGACTGACGAAATTACAGACCGGGACATCGGGACACAAATGACGACAATAAAAGAAAAAAGAAACAAAAATAAAAAAACTAAAAAAAAAATAAAAACCAAACAAAAAACTAAAAAGAAAAAAAGGGGAAAAACACAAAAATTTATTTCATCATATACCATTTCAAAAACGAATGTATATACAGACCGGGACACCGGGATACAAATGACGACCGGGACACAGGGAATATAAATGATGACCGGGACACAGGGACACAACTACAACGGGGACGACGGGGGGCACAGGGGGATATATAAATGTTAACGGGGACACAGGGAATGTTCGATTAGCAATCACCATCAACAAAGCTCAAGGGCAATCATTAGAATCATGAGGTATAACTAAAAAAACTAAAAAAAGGTAAAAAACTAAAAACTAAAAAAAAATACCAATTCAAAAACGAATGTATATACAGACCGGGACACCGGGACACAAATGACGACCGGGACACCGGGACACTCAAAGAGAAATCGCAGACTGGGACACCGGGACACAAATGACAACCGGGACACAGGGAATATAAATGAAGACCGGGACACAGGGACACAACTACAACGGGGACGCCGGGGGTTGCAGGGGATATATAAATGACGACGGCGACACAAGGAATGGTCAATTGGCAATCACCATCAACAAAGCTCAAGGGCAATCATTAGAATCATGAGGTATAGATCTGAATATGGATTGTTTTCCCATGGACCATTATATGTTGCATGTTCAAGAGTCGGTAAACCTGACAATCTATTTATATGCACAGGCAATGGGACAGCAAAGAATGTTGTATATTCGCAAGTTTTACGTAGTTAAAAACATATATATACATATATATATATATATATTCACAGGTGGGACATAGGGACACAACTACAATGGCGCGTAACTAATATGGCGCGTAACGACTTACGCGCGCCGGGGGGGTTTAGGGGGAGCGCGAGGCGCCCCCACCAACTAGGTGTTGGGGTGGCGCGAAGCGCCATCCCAACAGCTAGTAAACTATATAAATCAAAAAATCATAAACCCAAGTGCACTGGTCAAAAGCAGTGAGACCAAAAAATTGCTCAAATGAGACTTGTGAGCCATTTTCACTACCTTTCGAAAGGTTATTTACGTTAAATAAAGGGTAGTAAACAAGGTTAATTTCAAGAGAGGCAAAATATAGATGTTTTTATTTAATCAGTACCGCGAGTATATATGCTAAATATTTCTTTCTTTAAGACCCATAACTTCAGTCAGGATCCTGACATAGTACTTTGTGGCAACAAAAGCGATTTAGAATTTCAGCGAGTAGTTTCAACTGAAAGAGCAGAAGCTTTTGCTCATAAGCACGGGTAAGGTTAATGTTATCATTATTTGCTCTTACACGTTTAATTTGTTGTTAATGCAATAGTTTAGAGACCCATCAAAATATTCTTGAGACGTAAATGATCAGAAATCGTCACTCATAAACGCTGGCAACAAAATTATTATTACCACATTGTTCTTTTTGCCACCCCTGATGATTTATTACAATTTTTAGTGATTTTAATATTGCCTAAGCAAAAAAATTACTAAATCAGCATATATATTCCCAGGCTATTGAAGAAAATCAATGAAAAAATAACTAAAATCTAGTGAATTTTTCCTCACCGCGTTGTAACACAGTATTCAAGCCTAAGGACTGTAAGTTTTCTTTATAGCAAATTTAGCTCGTGGTCCCAAGCTAGCTAGAGGTGTCTCACTAATAAAATGGTTGTTAATGTGTCCAAAAGTGGTACAGTAATATTTTCAGCGGTTCATTGCTCCCTGTTTGATTTTTCTTGTATATTTACTTTGTATTTTGATAATTTTCTGATTACATAAACTCACCTAATTAAAATTTTCGGTGCGCTTTTGGATACTAACTTTTCTAACTACCATCATCCATCCCTCCCATCTCTAGGATATTCTTTCTCTCAAAAATAGCGACGAAGACCACACTGCCTTTCCATAACAAACAAATACAACGTAGAAACAATAGGGAAAGTTTTTTCAAGACAATGGAAATTATTCTTTCTCTCCAGGTGGAGGCCCTCCACAAGTTTGATTTTTGTTTTTACCACAGAGCTTATGGTCTCACTGTATTTCGCATTTTTCAAATCACCACTTTCTTATTGTTGCTCTGTTTTGGTTGTGGCATGTTTTTCTCTACCCCTTTAAGACGCCTCCAGAATAAAGCTGTGCCTGACCTTCCACCAAAGAACCCCCCTGTTGTTTTTTATAATTATACTGGCATTAAAAATTCGATTTCCTTGTTAAAAAGAAATGTTTCCTCCTAGCTTTTGATTTTTTACATTTTTGAATTTCTACAAGCCTGTGTAGTTTTTTTTTCAAAAACACTTCTTCTTTGAATCTTTCCCTTTCCCTTCGTAAGTCCCATCTAACCATTGAACTTCCAATATTTCGAATCACTTTTTCTGAGCTTTACCCGGTTTATCTACGTACTAAGCAATGGAATTATCTTCCCTCTGATATATCAAGTGATAAGTCTTGGAGTAAAAACTCCGCATTTTGATCTTTTTCCGTGTTTTTACTCTTGTCCGTAAGTTTTGCCACTTTATGTTTATGTTTTCATGTATTAATCTATTTTATCATGAAAAGAGAAATCACCAATGCTACAGCACAAACACAAAAAAAAAAAAAAAAAAAAAAAAAAAAAAAAAAAAGAAAAAAAGGAGACAGAAGGAGAAAAGGAAGACTGTTTTCCTAAATTAGTGATTAATATAGACCAGCACTTGAATGAGGCCTTAATCCTACTCATCCATACAATCACATAGGTCAAACAGCATAGCCACACACAATCAACCATAAAGAATAATCCATGGACAGGCAGTCATGTCGTCAATAAGTATAAGTCGTCATTTACCAAACCATAGAAAAAATAATATAGACAAATAATTCAGAGGCAACACCCAACATAAGGGCTCATCAGGAGAATACACTGGCCTATATAGGGTTTCGCCACTCTAAATTCTCTACCCAGCACAGTGTTGTGGCTACCACAGAATATCCATGGCATCCCCGCGTCAGGTATCACCCCCAAAATACATGTCTATAAAAAAACAGCAAATGTAAAACAACCAAGTAAAACCAAAACAAGCTTATCCTGTTAATATATCCCTCCCTTTAGCAACAATAGGTAAACTAAATATTATAAAATTTACCAAATCACAAATATTAACACATTGCAAAAAACCTGAATGAACTAAACAATTATATAATTCATCTTTACCATGTGGCTAATTTTTTAAAAATTCCGCTCAAATAGAAACACAATTCAAAATAAATGGCGCTGTGACAACATTTCTCGAACCTCCGAAATTAGTCAAAAATTTCTTTAAGTATTTCTAGATAATTCTTTTGATATTTATTTAAAAGTTCGTTATAATGAAAACTAAATTTTTTAAATTGCCAAGTTAATTTATTTGCAGAAAAACCTCTTGATATCAATTTTTGGCTTAAGATTTTACATCTATTTTTAAAATCAATATAATTACTACAAATCCTTGCATAAAGAAGTAACTGTGAGAAAAACGCTGAATATGTGATATTTGAGTGTATATTACTTTCAGGGAATGGGAAACTAATCACTTCAAAATCAAAATCATCCGTTTTATTATACATTTTAAAACTTAATTTATTATTATCACAAATATTAATATTTAAATCTAAGAAATGATCTTCATGACCAGCGCCATGACTAGGCTCAAGAATAAGCTCTGATGGATATATATTTTTAGAAATATCAATGAAATCCTTACAATTTAAGACCAAAATATCATCTAAATATCTTTTATTATTTGACAAAGCATGTTTTAAATTAATTGGATTATTCTTATCCATCATATATTTATATTCTAGTTGACTTAAAAACAAGTCAGCTATAAATGGGCTGGCATTCCCCCCCATGGGAATTCCCATAATTTGCTTGTACAAATCACCCCCAAATCTTATATAAGTATTGTATAAAACAAATTCCAATAACTCAAAAATCATATCCAAGCTGTAACATCTCAAGTTAACTGTAGTATTAAAGCAGTTTGTCCATATGGCTTTTTTATTATAACTGTCTATTTTTAAGAACCTTTTACTAGATAAGAGGAAAGATTTCTTTATAACAGTTTTTAAATTATCTAACACTAAATTGAGTGATAAATTAGTATACATTGTCGCAAAATCGAAAGACTCAATTCTTTTAGCTGAAACCATTGTTAAAGAATCTATCACCTGCAGTGAATTATTAACACTCCAATATGGATTAAAATTCGAAAATTTTTTAATACCAGAACAATAGGTTTTAAGTTTATTTACAATTTCCTTTAAAATTAAAGAGAGGTCAGTAGCAGCAATGCGGGTTGGACATTTAGCTGCTCCAGCAATAAACCGTGGTTTAGGGGGATTCTTATGAAATTTTACAGTCCAATATAGGAAAGGGAACTTTTTATCATTGTCATTTATTTTAATATTAAAATTTTTACATTATATTATATTTTATATATTATTGTATATTATTTAAAATCATATACATTTATTATTATTATTTATTATTATTATTATATATTTTATACATTATATATATAATTACTATATTTTATATACTATTAATATAATACGTTACATTATATTTTATAGTATTAAATAAATGAAATGAAATGAAATGAAATATAGATTCCAGCCAAGTTGGTTCTAATGGTATACTTTGTGTTTCGACCTGACACAATTTTGTTTTGGGCCATTTTGTTTGTTACTATGGAATGTGTTCGTCGCTTACTAGGTTACAGCTACTACTGCAGCCACGGTCAAGAAAACTTTTTTCAATTAATAAGTGACAAAAAATCAAACGTGTGAACAAAAAGTCGAAACTTGTGCCCCTGAAAGGTGCAGAGGAAAGGGTTTAAGGAGGTGCATTATTTCTTTGAAAGTGCAGTTCTTTGGAATAAACATATCGTTAATGTTCGATTTTTAAAGAAAATAAGCATTGCCCGGATAAAAAAAATGAAAGATATCAAAATAAAATAAACTATTTATTAAAGCTTTATTAAATTAATTTATAGATTGTATTACATAGAAACTAGTGCCTCAACTGGAGCAAACGTTGAGAAGGCCATCTCAAAACTGGTTGATTTGGTGATGGACCGTATGGAGCGAGCAGTTGAAATGTCACTTTTCTCTGGTAGTAACGGAAGACCACTCAGTCATGTTAAAGCTTATGCATCAAAACCAGTCGAAAGAAAGTGTTATTGTTAAATGTTGTTCTATGTTCTATGCCTATGCTCTATGTATAAACTGCTATGTTCTATGTCATGCAATTATAATAATTGAAGTGGTTCGCTTTATTAAAAAAAAGAACAGTGGCTAAATGGCTTTGGCCAAATGATCTTACCGTATCATGAAAAATAGGTCATTCCCTTGTAGTAGAGACAGTTAGCTTATGATGCACACATATAGGTATTTATAGGTATTTAAAATTTTCAAAGGAGAAAACAAATAACCAAAGCAACTTTTTTAACAAAAAAAAATTCACTCAAGATCGGGTTTTTGTTGCTTCTTTTGGCTGATTTTCTGCCACCTAGAATGTGGCTCATTTCTTTTACTTTTCACAAAAATTAACTTTCGGGACTTTGCTGCAGCAGGGATCGAACCATGTTGCTCCGTATTGACAAGCAGGGCATCAAACCACTGTGCTACAACAGGTTTCGTATAGCTTACAGTCTTCATAAAAATACGCTTTAAAAAACCTGTTATTTGTGTGACAATCTTGGTTTCTTGGTTGAAAGATATGCGTTTACATAACACCAAAAAATATAATTAGTTCCTCCTGAGCCCTTTTTGACGCAGGTCATCCACATATGTTTTGAGAAATCTATTCAACCAACTAGTCCATTGCACCGTTTTAATTCTGACCCTTTACCGTCTGGTGAATGGTGACCTTCACCCTTCACCCTTTTGTATTCTCAGCCGGGCTCTGAACCTTCTGTTATTTATTTTATTATTAAAAAGAACCTGAACCTTCCCTTAACTGTTGGCCTGTGCAGCCAGACAGAGATAGTTTTACAAATCTGGCTACAAAGGAAAAGTAATTCATTGTAACTGCACGAGAGTGCATGATGAAGACATATATTTAATCCCCCCCCCCTCCGCAACATCCTTCCTAAAAAGACAAATAACATTAGTACATGTTTAGTATTTGGCTATGCATCGCATTTTTATCTCTTTTTTATGTCAATCTAATCAGAGGCAACGATTTAGTGTTGCCTATAGTAAAGTTTACAAGGCTCCAATGTTTTATTGGTCATATAAACTTGGAAGGGGGTTCGTTCGATCAGAAATTGGAAATTCTAGTGCGTTTCTTAAAAGTCAAAAGTTACCAGGGGACAGCTAACAACCCCCCAAGCCTTTTCCTCTTTTCATACATCTCATAAAAATTTTGAGATAGCCATTTTGTTAAAAATAGCTCAAAGATGACGAGCTCAATACAGCCCCCCAAGACCCGGAGGCAGGCGCTGTAAGTTATGCCCTGGGAGCTTCCTATGGAAGGGATTCTCATATAGACTTCAAGGGAGGCTCATTTGATTGGAAGAATGAAAGTTCTAGTTCACTTTGTGAGAGTCAAAAAAGACCATATGGCCAGTAGCCCCCCTTGCGCTCTTTGTTACCCAAACCCATCTGCTAAAAATTTCAGATCACAATGAAATGAATAGGTATTTGGATAGGTCCGAAGAGTAAAAGAACCAATAAGAGTGAAAATGAAAGAATATTTGAATCGATTTGATCAATAAAAGTACCAAGAACCATAAAAATGAAAGGGATTTTAATTGGTGTAATCTGTAAGAGAATACAAGAACAGTGGAAATGAAACGGCATATGGATAGATTTGATCGACAAAAGTAGCAAAAACAGAGGTAATGAAATCGTGTCTGAATCGATTTGACCATTAAAAGTACCAAAAACAGGGATAAAAAACGAGATTTGAATAACTTTAATCAGTAAAAGCATCAAGAACAAAAACAATGAATTGAGATTCGAATTGATTTGACCAGTTCAAGTACCAAGAACATTGCAAAGAAAATCAGTTTGAATGACTGATAACGCATATGTTTCTACCTTTTTTTCATACAAACATTGACTTCAAAATTATTATCTTCTCTACGAGCTTCGTCAAAAAAAGATCTTTCATAATCACATGCATAAGCCAATAGCCATATAAATAGTTTAAAGAGACTATCAAAATAGCTTTTAAATGATTAAAACATTCTCTTTTAAGAGATCAAATCCAAGATACGCGCACAATGAGCAAAAATAAGCTAATTACGAAGTCTCTCCGCATGCCATATATCTGACACTTTGGCTTCAAATGGTTTCTATTAAAAATAAACATAAATTTGACAATTTTCAAGAATAGCTATATTTAAAGGTAAAGTATATTACATAAGCATTAAAATGTCGGGATTTGTGGCCCCACTAGGAGCCACAGAGAATACAGTTAGTTTTTCTTAAATATAAAGTCTGCAAAGGATCCCAGCCCCAAAGGCAGTGAAGCTCTCACTAGGCTGAGGTAAAGAAGGAGCGTGTACTGTGAGGGCAATTACGTTAGTTATTCCATTTTAAAATCCAATAAACATGAAATAAAAAGTCAAAATTACTCAAAAACGGAATATCTTGAATTCGTTTACTCATTATTCAAGGTCTTTTTCTTTAATTTTAGTAATTTTCCATTCTCAAGGCTTTTTTATACAAAAAATCGTGTCAATAGAACAAGTATTTCAATTGTCTTTGTGTCGGTTCTCTTAAGTAGAACGACCTGATTATGTATCTGTTGGAATGTAAGCATATAAAAGGCGTCTGCAATATGCTAATGAGGTTTAGGGTATATGCATTGAGGTTTAGGCTATAATCTTTAGAGGCTCAGGCATGACTTCAGTACCCATCTATGCATCACTACTGTCGGTTGGACGCATTAGAATCCCATGGGGAGGACCTCTTGTGTCAATGTAGGTTTGGAAATGACCTCTATTTTCAACGTAGGTATGGGGGTGACCATTTGTATCAATATTGGCATGGGGTGGTGACCACTTGTATCAACGTAGGCTTGGGAGTTATCCCTTGTATATGTGTAGGCTTTGGGGGTAGTCGTTTCAATGTAGGCATCGTAGTGACCTCTTTTAAAAATTACATAAAAAACTAGTTTTTCTAAATGAAAGTAAGGAGCGACACTAAAACTTAAAACGAACAGAAATTACTCCGTATATGAAATGGGTTATCCCCTCTGCCATCCTTTGCTCTTTATGCTAAAGCTTTTAATTGTTTTAAAAAGCATAATTGTGGTAAAGAGTCAAGCTTTAGCGTAAATAGCCAAGGAAATAGCGTAAATATGTAGGCATACACGATGACTATTTGTATAAATGCAGATATTGGGGTGACGTCTTGTAACAACTTAGGTAAATTAGGTAAACGCTATCTTAAATAACGTAAATATGTAGGCATAGACGATGACTATTTGTATAAATGTAGATATTGGGATGACCTTTTGTAGCGACTTTTATCAACGTAAGCATGGGATAGTGCCAATAAAAAGGCAGCCTAATTTTCATAAATGACTCATAAATAAACGAAAATATAGACCAGAAGTTGTAGACGAGGGATCAGCAACTCAAAATAGTTCTTAACGAAAAGAGAAAGGACAGTTGTATTCCCTTAGAGGCATTGGATGCACTTAGAGACCCATTACTACTAATTTTAAATAGTAATAGAGCTTGTGGTTAGTTATTGGTAAAAAAAAACTTCCATTGTTTTCGTTTTTCTAAAATAAGGGAGTCTTGGTGGTGAAAATTGATTCAGGGTAAGAGAATATATTTAGTTTGATGAAATATAAGTTTTAAGTCACAGAACACACAAAAGATTAATTTTAAGGAGGAAATCACGTCTCTTGGTGTAATTGGAGTCATAAAAGTTAAGCCTGGCTTAAAACCTTCGGGGAAGTATTTACCATTAATCTACAAGCATTGATTCTCCGAGACAAATCTCAAAATTTTATATTCAAAAGCAGTGAATTGTTTTTTAGATTATTACGTTTTATCCAGTTGACGATATAAAATTTAGACGCCCCGTCTTTTACGTCCCAGTCCTGGGGTTTAGTTTTTAATTCAAATCATTTTATTCTAAAAATAAACAAAAAAATAATAAGTATTTGACCTAAAAGTAAGGAAAAGCAGTAAAATTTAAAACAAACAAAGAAAATCGTGTAAATGAAGGGATTGTCCCCTCATTAGCCCCTAACTATTTACGCTAAAGTTTGTTTTTTGTCCTGGCCCTTTAAGAAGGATGAAATAATTATAAAAAAACATGTTTTTGCAACTAAAAGTAAGGAGCAACATTAAAACTTGAAAAGAATAGAAATAATTACGCATTTGAGGGGATTCAACCCTTTGTTAATACCTTGCTCTTTACGATAAAATTCAAATTTTGTTCTAAGTCTTTAAAATTCACCCCATAATCACAAAGAGTTTAATTAATTATTTGAATAATTAACTCTTTTGGAAGTACAGAAAAAATAGCGTAAAGAGCGAGGCATTGACAAGGGGGAAACCCCTTCATATGCGCAGTAATTTTTGTTAAGTTTTAATGTTGCTCCTAGCTTTCAGTTAATAACCTTGTTTTTTTTATTTAATTTTGATCGTTCTTTAAATAATGCTGGAAAATCTGGTACCCCCTTCATGAAAAATTCCCTTCCTACATGAAAAATTCCTCCATAGAAGGATTCTCCATGTAACTTTATCCCCCTTATCCCCCACCCATCAGGATAATCCTCCCTGAAAACGTCTCTATACTTCCAATTAACCAATGCTATATTTAAAAAACGGGTAAAGTTTACAACTTGCAGCCCATCCCCCAGGGTTTGAGGATTAAGTAATCCTCAAAGACAAATTTATTGAATTTTTAAATTATACTGAGCAAAATGGTAATCTAAAAATTTTGATCGAGTGAGCTTGGGAGCAAATGAAGGTGGAAGGGGGCCAAGTTGCCGTCTAATTCCTAGTGACTTAAAAAGAGCACTAGAACTTTTAATTTCTACCCAAATGAGACCTCTAGTGACATTCTAGGACCACTGGGTTGATACAATCACCCATAGGAAGAAGAAGAAAAAACAAGATAAATAAAAGTAAATACGCATCCATGATCATTCTTCTGGCAAAAAAAAATGCAAAATTCCACTTTTTTAAAGATAAGAGCTTGAAACATAGTAGGGTTATCTGAGACGCTGAATCTGAAGGTTTGATTTTCATTAAGGTTCAATGATTTTTAGGGGGTGTTTTGCCTTTTCTCGAAAATAAGGCAAATAGTCTCAGGCTCGTAGCTTGTGATGGGTAAGACTTAACTTGATGAACACCACCCCTGAAATACAGATTGTTTTCAGCAAAGTGTAAATTACGTTCTGATCTTTAGAAGGCCTGGAGGATATTATCCCTACTCATCTCAGTTTCTACACGCTCAGTGTTTCACTTGCTTATTTATTTCAGTTTTTGTTCGTTTGGGTTTGATTTATCTATGGATGGTGATGTGTGGTAGTTTTACCCTTAAAAAAAATATTTGGCTTTATTTCTGCTCATTTTTGGTTTATTTTAGCTATTAACTTTTCTTCAAAAACTATTTTTGTTGACAAAACCTTTTTAATTGATTCCAGTTAAACATGTCCTTTATTTCAGTCTTTCATTCTTGTTCGTGGCGTGAAGACTATCTAGTTTGAAAGGATAAAATTAATTGATCTTGTTTGACGGGTTTTTATTCAATCGAGATATTGCAACAGAACATAGTTTATTCTAGTTAGGATTTCTGAACTCTCAAACCTTTAATAAATTTTTGACAATAACATTTTGGATGTTGGTTAACCTTTAAATAATAAAAGCCTGTCGTCAAGTTTCTAATAAATAGGCATAAAAAAATTAGTCCCATACAGCAACTCAATTAGTAAATTGGTAATAAATGGTTAATTAGCTTCAAAAAAATGCTAGACACCTGAATGCATTCAGCCGATTAAAATCTCTTCGCAACAGGTCAAATTGGTCAAATTGAATATTTAACAGTAGCTGTGATTAATTTTATTTCCGTGAGTCAAACTTTGATATCTTATTTTTCATAATCTTCATAAGTATGGGGAAGATAAAGAAGGAAAAACTGAAGGAATCTCTAATCTTGTCTGCATCAACGGCAATGAGTCAAGGTGATGAACTTTCTATAAGGTCTTTAGCAGAAAATATTAGTTTGATTTTGGACACAGTTAAAGGAAATACTGCCATATCATGGAAATCTAATATCAAAGCAATTAATAATAATGTAAAAAGATTGGACGAATTTTTTTCTGAATCAAGTAAAAGTGGCGCAGAAATTGAAAAATAAAATAATTGGAGGATTTGAGAAAAATATGGTACTTGTATATTATTCAGAAGACACTTAGTAAGTGAAGTTAGGTTCTTTCGTGAAACAAACTACGATGGAGGTACATTTTTTGAGAAAATCTGGTTTCATAGTTACAAAGACAAAATTCAATTTAGTTTGCTACGCATAGTGATAGAAGATAGTGTCTGAACATGGATTTTGAAATGAAATTTTTGGGATTTGCCAAAGATTGAAAAAGAGACAATTATATTTTTCTAGGATAAGGGGTTGTTGCCCATAACAAAATAGTGCGTCAAAGGACACAACTTGACTTTATGCTCTTAAGAGAAGGAACATTTAGGCTAGGTTAGGCTTACCTAATTAAAATGTACCTGCATCGTAGTTTTATTCACGAAAAAACCTAACTTCCCCTATTGAGTGTGTTCTGAATAATACACAAGTACCGAAAATATTTTTGACAGATCATGCTCCGAAGTCTATTCGTGATGTTCACAAATAATCGCTAAATGTGAAATTCAAATTGGACGATTTCGGAATTGAATATTGGTTGTCCAAAGGTCTACCCCTCCTGCCTAATCATTAAACAGCAAGATGGTTTTAATAAATGACTAACAATCAGGGAAGTATTCAGTTTATTTACTAATCTTGAAAAGAAACATTACAGTAAAACTGCCAATATGAATTGACATAAAATTAATTATATTTATGTGATAATAGATCAGTTTGTTTGATAGTTTGTTTATATGTATGGAATAGTTTATTTGATAGTATGAGTGTTTTATATGTATTTAAGTGGAATAAAATGTATTTAAGTGTAATGGGTTCTATGCGGTCTGATGTATCTGGGCGATATTATTATGATTAAGAAAGAATTTTTTACAAATTTTCTTTATGTGCGTCTAGGAAATTTGGTTGGATTACTTTTTACTTTTTTTCCTTATTTTTTTCCTCTCCACTACTCCTTATTTCAGATTCAGTTGTTACGGATTTCCTTTTTTGTTGTTCAGTTACAGGTCTGCACAAATAGAATTCCGCGCTACCTCTTTAGAGATGCCATAGCTCTAGTGTGATGTTGACAACCTTTTGTGTGGTGGGTTTGGTCGCAGAGCGGATCTACCATCCACCGTAAGTAAATTGACCAACCTCTTTTGGCGACCAAAAGAGGTTGGTATCAACTCTTTGGTGGAACGTTTTGCTGAGTTACAAAATAATACTTTAGATATTGAAATTATAATTAATAATTCAGTTGGAAGTGGAAATCAGAAGAATAATGATTCTAATTCTGTTAATAAAAGGAAGTATGATTCGGAAATAAATGGTTCTATCTCCTCTAAAGAAGATAATATTTTCTCTGTGCTTCACCTTAGCATTCAGGGACTTTGCTCGTCTTTTGATGAGCTGTAACGGATCGTTTGTGGTGGAACTCCTGATGTTATTGGATTTTGTGCAAATTTCCTGGATTCAGATAAGGATATCCTTTTAGATATTCCAGGTTATACGATGGAGAGGCTGAAAGGAAATAGATTGCGAGAGATGGCCTTGCCCTTTATATTGCTGATTAAAAGTGATTTGATCAGAGATGAGGAAGGAATCTTTGAATCCCTTTTTATTGGGATCAAGTCGGTGTGAAAGGATTTAGCTGTAGGTTTGATTTATAGGTCCCCCAGTGGATCTATTCCTTCGCTTATGAAAATTCTGGAAATGGTCTTGGACAAGGAAGCATTCCTGTGAAATAATCCTTATGGGCGATTTCAAAATTAATCTTCTGGATCAAAATTCTGCTTCAGTTATAAGTTCTTTCTCAGTGATGCTCTCTTCAGAAACTCTACCTTCAGTTTGTATACCAACCCAAGTTAATGACACGCATGCGTCTCTTATTGATAATATTTGTTTCGTCATTAGAAGTCTAAGATAATTTGGTGCTGGTTAGTGACATTTCTGTTCGTTTCCCTGCTATTTCCCGAAATGAGAGTGCTGATCAAGCGCAGCGTATAGCATCGCCATCTAATCTCCAATTTTTTCGTTTTGGTGATACTGAGCTAAGTCTACCTAATTCTCGTCTGACTGATCGGCCAAGGGATAGTTTGATTTCTGAAACAGATTTTTACCGCTCTTTTGATTTCTCTTGTGAATTAGTGAAAGAAGGTATCCTGGAAGTTTGCCATCAGGATCCAGCGCCCTCTACTTCAAAAAGGACAGCTCTGCTGAGCCCATTGATGACTTCATGGATGATTCTCCATAAAAGCTGGAAAACGGAAAATTATTTGTGGAAGCTTTACAAGGCTTCATCATCTACAACTCATCATCAACGGTTCAAGGCCTATAGGAGTATATTTAATTCTCTGTCTCGGAATGCTAAGTCTCAGTATTATCTTAGAAAATTCTCTGAATATGGAAAGTATGTCTGAATGTGGAAAACCGTCCAAGGAGAAGAAGATATTCAGCTAGAGCTTACCTCTTATTTTGCTAATATAGGGAAGACAAGTGCTTCCTCTGCAAGCTCTGCAACTTCTAGTTGCGATTTTAGAGCCTATCTTGGGCCCTCATGTTTAAAGTCAATGGTCTTGAACTCTGTTTCTGAGTTTGAGGGCTCGTATCTGGTCATCGTCTTCAGGATCAGACAGAATTCCTACAGGGGTTATACGTGCCATTCTGCCAGCTATTCTGTCACCATTGGCTAAGCTTGTCAATCTATCTTTCGAGAAAGGAATTTTCCTTAAATCTATGAAGCGAACTAAGGTTATAGTGCTGTATAAAGGTATTTCTCGGAGTGATCCTACTAATTATAGGCCAATCTCTCTCCTATGTGTTGTCAGCAAAATTTTTGAAAAGCCTATGCTATCCAGGCTTCTTAGTTTTCAGGACACAAAATAATTTTTACATGATCTCCAGTTTGGATTCCAAACGAATCACTCTACAGAGTATACTTGCGCAGCTCTCTTGAATATTATTCATTCGGCAATAGATTATGGTCATATCCCAGCAGCTTAATTTTTGTATGTTCGTAAAGCTTTTGATTCCTTGACTCATTGGATTTTTCTTTGGAAACTATAACATATTGGTATAAGATCAGAAGCTTTATCTTTGTTTGAATCATATTATTCTGGTAAGCTTATTTCAATTGATCCACTTTTCTGGAGCCCTTCTGAAGTATAAGATATTATCCCGCAGGGATCTCTTCTTGGCCTAATTTTATTTCTGATTTATGTTAATGATCTTATTTTGGCAGTCAAAAGCGCCTGGCCTCAGGCATGCTGTAAGCTATATCATCCTGATGTTTGTTCGTGTTCCAATACTACTTCTAATGAAGATTTTCTCGTTGCTTTTGCTGATGACACCACTCTTGGGACCCTTGGGAAGACGGAATGTGATATCAAGTCTAACCTTGTGGCAATATATGTGAGAGTTATTTCATGGTTCATGCTTCACGGTAATCTTCCAAAATCTCTCCAAAAAACTCCTGTGTTTATTTCTGACTCATCTCCATATAGCCTTCGTTCTTCATATAATATCTGCATTCCTCCTACCCCTACTATTTGATCAGATTTCAATCCCTTCAGTGCTTGTCAATAGGTGTGGAATTCACTTCCTTCTTCAGTACAGGGATGCCCCTCGTTTGGAACTTTGAAAAGGATTCTTAAGGACCGTTTAGTTAAGAATCAAATATAATAGAATGTTTTCCTCTGGGGAGTTGATTTTCCCTGAGTGCTTGTTTCATGGACTCCCAGTCCCCAAGTTATATTGTCTTTTTAATCTTATAGGTTTTTTTTTGGCTACTGTTCTTTTTTTTTGGTTGTTACTTATTTTGTATTTTTTTTTCTCCCCTTGTATCCCTGGCAATGGAGTCTTTCAAGGGGACTACTGTATTTCTATTTTGTATTTTTTAGTGAAAAAAACTCCGAACTCCGAAAAATTTGGAGTGCTGAATTGTCAAACAGTTCATGGCAATGAACTCTAAGTAAAGAACAAACCGGCTCTAAAGTAGCCGAAACTCTGATAAACGGAATTTTGATACCAACAGATACATCAAAAGAATCAGATTTTTATTTTGTCTTCAAATAAAAAGTTTTTCCAGTTGTTTCATTAAGTTTAATATTACCCATCAAAGCTACAAACCTGAGAATATTTGCCTTATTTTCAAAAAAGGGGAAACACCCTCTAAAAGTCATAGAAACTTAATGAAAATCGCACCTATAGATTAAGGCTATCAAAGAACCCTTATATAAAGGTTTCAAGCTCCTCTTTAAAAATGTGGAATTTCGCATTTTTTTGCCAGAAGAAAGATCACGGATGAGTAATTTTTTTTAATCTTTTTTCTTCTTCTTACTAGGGGTGATTGCATTAACCCAGTGGTACTAGAATATCGCTAGAAGGCTCATTTGGGTAAAAATTAAAAGTTCTAGTTCCCTTTTAAGTCACCAAAAATCAGAGACTTTGTGACTTAAAAGGAGGGTGGGGTGACCCTCCCACCATCATTTTTTCCCAAATTCACTCACTTAAAATTTTAAGATTGCCATTTTGCTCAGCATAATTTAAAAATTCCGGAAATTTGTCTTTGAGAATCACTTAATCCCCCAAATACCCTGGGGGAAGGGCTGCAAGTTGTAAACTTTGCCCATTGTTCAAATATAACATTGGTTAATTGGCAGTATACAGACGTTTTCAGGAGGATTTTCCTGGTGGGAGGGAGTTAGGGGGATAAAGTTACATGGGAGGATCTTTCTATGGAGGAATTCTTCATGGAGGAAGGGATATTTTTATGACGAGGCTTTGGATTTTTTAGCATTATTCAAAGAACGATCAGAAATTAAATAAAGAAACAAATTATTTCAACTAAAAGTAAGGAGCAACATTAAACTTAAAACGAATAGAAACTAATACGTATATAAGGGGATTTTCCCCACGTCAATGCCTCGCTCCTTCCGCTAAAGTTTTTTTTTTGTACTTTGAAAAGAGCTATTTATTCTAATTAAACCCTTTGTGATAATGGGGTCATTCTTAGAGAATTTGAATAAAATTTGAACTTTATCGTAAAGAGCCAGGTTATAAAGAGGGTTGAACCCCTTGATATACGTAATTATTTCTATTCCTTTTAAGGTTTAATGTTGCTCCTTACTTTTAGCTGCAAAAACATGTTTTTATTATTATTTCATTTTTCTTAAAGGGTCAGGACAAAAACCAAACTTTAGCGTAAATAGTCAGGGGCTAATGAGGGAAGACTCCTTTATTTATACAATTGTCTTTGTTTGTTTATAGTTTTATATTGTATTGTATCAGATTAACGACGCTTCTTGACTATTAAGGTCCCTGCGTCGGCCCTGCAGTGCATTGCTGCAGCATGATTCGATCTGTGGGTCCCGTATTACCAAGCTAAGGTCAAATCCACTGCGCCATCACAGGACCCTTTTATTATGAGTTATCGAAAGTATTCCTTGCAATACGGACGATTGAACCTGTCACCTATTGATCAGGATGCGCAACTTCATCCATTGCACCATCACAAGGTGTTTATATTTTTGCTTTTCTTCCTTACTTTTAGTTCAAACACTTGTTTTTTTCTTTTTTGTTTATTATGCCACTTGGTATTTACCAAGTGAGATATAGCGATCGCAATCTCTGTATGTCGGTCTGTCGGTCCTGCTTTTGCTAGTTTCGGCACTTCCAGATAAGCCAAGGCGCTGAAAGTTGGCAGGCTTATAAGAGGCCCAACAAGATTAAACTAGATAATAATCGTTTCTCCGATTCGACCATCTGGGGAAGAGTGGTAGGGCGGTTAATTTGGAAAAACTAGAAAAAAAAATGACGTATTTTTAACTTACGGACGGGGATCTTAATGAAATATGATACTTAGAAGGACCTCATGTCTCAGAGCTTGTATTTTAAACCACAACTAGATTAAATTTTATATTGTCTAATGAATAAAATCTAAAAATCTAAAAAAAACTTCACTGCTTTTCAATATGAAAATTTGACATTTATATTTGAGAATGAATATTTGTAGATTAATGGTAAATACTTCCTGAAGGTTTTAAACCAGGCTTAACTGTTTTAGATATTTGTGACTCTAATTACATCAATAGACGTGGCAGTACTCCTTAGAATTAACTTTTTGTGTGTTCTGTGACTTAAAACTTGTATATGTCATCAAATTAAATATATTCTCTTAACCTGAATCAGTTTTCACCACCAAGATTCCCTTATTTTAGAAAAACGAAAACAAAGTTTTTTCTTACCAATAACTATTCACTAGCTCTATCACTACTTAAAATTTGTAGTAAAGGGTCCCTAAGTGCGTCCAATGCCCCCCCCCCCGTAAGGACATACAACTGCCATATTCTTTTTTCATAAGGAACTATTTAGAGTTACTGATCCCGCGTCTATAACTGCTGGTCTATATTTGCGTTAATTTATGAGTCATTTATGATAAGTAGGTTGCCTGATTTTTGATCACACCCCCATGCTTGTGTTAATACAAGTGGTCCCCATGCCTACAAGTGGCTACTTCCACGCCTATGTTAATACACGAGGTCACTCCCGATGATGAAAATGAACAAGCAAAACCAATTATTTGAATTTGACAAAGCATTTATCATTGGAAGCAATAGTCTCAGATCATTTGATTTACTGAGACAGAATTAGAAACTTCTTAGAGAAACATTGATAAAAATACTCTTAAAGGGGACAAAAATCATTGAATTTTAAAGTTTCACTGAGGAAAATATCTTGACCCTGTGGAATTCGATTTTAGGGCTGCGGTAAATTTGACTGGTAGGGCCCCTCTAGAATTAGCCACTAGGGCCTCGGCGGAATCACTTGCTACGGTCAAGGTGAAATTACATGCTACGGCCCTGTTGGATTTGACTGGAATGGCCTAGTATCTTGACTGTTCATTACTAGCGGCCCTTAAAGGCTTCCCACTATATCTTCAGGTTTTTAAACAACCAAAAAAAACTATAACGTAACGCCTACATTAGAAGCTTGATTGAAAATCTACGAGGGCCAGGTTTTTTTTCCTAGCCCTCGTAGAATTTTCAACGATCAATATAA
Source organism: Artemia franciscana (assembly GCF_032884065.1). Lineage (NCBI taxonomy): Eukaryota > Metazoa > Arthropoda > Branchiopoda > Anostraca > Artemiidae > Artemia > Artemia franciscana. Next base: position 6,856,402 of record NC_088879.1, on the reverse strand, counting down.
AACACCCCCTACTATTTAACAAACACCTGCATCTTGAAGAAAACAATCCCTATTACGTAACAACCACATGCATCTTGAAGAAATCAATAACACCCGCTTCTTCAGGGAATCACTGTTGAGCTTCTTCTTGACCTCAAACCATTACGGAAGAAAAGAGTAGTGGCTATGGTTGTTGTTAAAGTGCCTACGAGGATACTACTAATATGATAAGAGAAGGTCAAGAAATTAAAGCAAGACTTTTCTAAAAAGCAATATAGCAGTTAATCATTTTAAAAGTAGCCGACCAAGAAGAAATAAAGCTCCGAGGACAAACAACAGTCAATACCCAATGTTATATGGAAGGATCTTTCCATTGTGGAATTTTTATCGCGGAAGGAAATTTACCATGAAGGAGGTGCCGGATTTTCCAGTATTATTAAAGAAACGACAATAATTAAAACAAATAACTAGTTTTTTTAGCTGAAAATAAGGAGCGACATTAAAAGTTAAAACGAACAGAACTTATTACATATTTGCCCCCTTTTCAGTACCTTGCTCTTTAAGTTGATTTTTTTTACTACTTTCATTCGAGCTATTTATTCTAATTCAACCACTTGTGGCTTAGGGGTCATTTCTACAGAATTGGAACATAATTTGAACTTCAAAACTTTTTAGACAAAACTGCCTTTCCTTTTACAATCAAAAGGAAATCTTCTATATATATAAAAATAAGTTGTATGCATGTCTGCTTTTTGTATGTTTTTTTTTGTAAAAAGAGGGTTTGCATATGACGTCATTATAAGTATATAAGGCTTTGTATATGACGTCATTATAAGTTGGCGTCATTATAAGTATATAAGGCTTTGTGTATGACGTCACTATATGCATATAAGGCTTGCGATTCAAAGAGAATATTTAGTATAAATCCCACAATGGCAGAAAAAACAGTCGAGGAATCAAATGGTGCCAAGAGAATCAAGCGGGCTTGCGGCTCAAAGGGATAATGCCAAAAAAGAGCAGCGCAAAACAGGCTTGCGGCTCAAAGAAAAATTACCGAAAAATTCGTGCTGAGGAATCACAAGATCAACCTAAGAACAGGCTTGCAGCTAAAAGAGGAAGTAACAAAAGAGAGCGTGCCGAGGAATCACAAGAGCAACGTGAAAACAGGCTTGCGGCTCAAAGAGATAATGCCAAAAGAAAGCGTGCCGAGGAATCACAAGAGCAACCTTAAAACAGGCTTGCGGCTCAAAGAGAAATTACCGAAAAAATCATGCCAAGGAATCACAAGAACAATGTGAAAACAGGCTTGCGGCTCAAAGAAAAACTACCAAAAAAACATGCCGAGGAATCTCAAGAGCAACGTGAAAACAGGCTTGCGGCTCAAAGAGATAATGCCAAAAGAAAGCGTGCCGAGGAATCACAAGAGCAACGTGAAAACAGGTTTGCGGCTCAAAGAGATAATGCCAGAAGAAAGCGTGCCAAGGAATCATAAGAGCAACGTGAAAACAGGCTTGCGGCTCAAAGAGATAATGCCAAAAGAAAGCGTGCTGAGGAATCAAAAGAGCAACCTGAAAACAGGCTTGCGGCTCAAAGAGAAATTACCGAAAAAAATCATGCCAAGGAATCACAAGAACAATGTGAAAACAGGCTTGCGGCTCAAAGAGAAACTACCAAAAAAACATGCCGAGGAATCTCAAGAGCAACGTGAAAACAGGCTTGCGGCTCAAAGAGATAATGCCAAAAGAAAGCGTGCCGAGGAATCACAAGAGCAACGTGAAAACACGTTTGCGGCTCAAAGAGATAATGCCAAAAGAAAGCGTGCCAAGGAATCACAAGAGCAACTTGAAAATAGGCTTGCGGCTCAAAGAGAAATTACCAAAAAACGTGCCAAGGAATCTCAAAAGCAATGTGAAAATAGGCTTGCGGCTCAAAGAGATGACGAAAAAATCATGCCGAGGAATCACAAGAACAATGTGACAACAGGCTTGCTGCTTAAAGAAAAATTACCAAAAAAACGTGCCGAGGAATCACAAAAGCAATGTGAAAATAGGCTTGCGGCTCAAAGAGATAATGCCAAAAGATAGCGTGCCGAGGAATCACAAGAGCAACGTGAAAACAGGCTTGCGGCTCCAAGAGAAACTGACGAAAAAATCATGCCGAGGAATCACAAGAGGAATATGAAAACAAGCTCGCCGCTCAAAGAGATAATGCAAAAAGAAAGTGTGCCAAGGAATCACAAGAGCAACATGAAAACAGGCTTGTGGCTCAAAGAGATAATGCCAAAAGAAAGCGTACCGAGGAATCACAAGAGCAACATGAAAACAGGCTTTTGGCTCAAAGAAAAATTACCGAAAAAAATTATGTCGAGGAATCACAAGAACAGCGTGAAAACAGGCTTGCGACTCAAAGAGAAATTACCGGAAAAAAATGTGCCGAGGAATCACAAGAGCACAGGCTTGCGGCTTAAAGAGACAATGCCAAAAGAAAGCGTGCCGAGGAATCACAAGAGCAACGTGAGACAAATGGAGTATAGATCTGAATACGGATTGTTTTTCCCATGGACAATTATATGTTGCATGTTCAAGAGTCGGTAAACCTGACAATCTATTTATATGAACAGACAAAGGGACAGCGAAGAATGTTGTATATTCGCAAGTTTTACGTAGTTAATTTATAGTGTATATGTATATCTATCTTCTATCTATCTATTTAATTTTTGGTGTATATGTATATCTATTTTCTATCTATCTTTATCTATATATATAAAAATAAGTTGTGTGTATGTTCGTTACACTATCTATATATATATCAAAATAACTTGTATGTATTTTTGTTTGAGGGTTTGCATATGACGTGTGAAAAATAAAGAAGAAAAAGAATGCTAACGAAAGAAAAAAAAAGAAAAAAACTAAAAAAAAACTAAAAAGAAAAAAAAAACTAGAAAAAAAATAAATAAAAAAAGAAAAAACCTAAAAGGAAAAAACCTAAGAAAAAAATAAAAAAAAAATAAAAAAAAGGTAAAAAGAATAAAAAGCTAAAAAAAAACTTAAAAAGCTAAAAAACTAAAAAAGAAAAAATTAAAAAAGAAGAGAAAACATATATATATATATATATATATATATATATATATATATATATATATATATATATATATATATATATATATATATATATATATATATATATATATATATATATATATATATATATATATATATATATATGTATATATATATATATATATATATATATATATATATATATATATATATATATATATATATATATATATATATATATATATATCATGAAAAGAGAAATCACCAATGCCACAGCACAAACACAAAAAAAAAAAGAAAAAAAAAAAAAAAAAAAAAAGAGAGAGACAGAAGGAGAAAAGGAAGACTGTTTTCCTAAATTAGTGATTAATATAGACCAGCACTTGAATGAGGCCTTAACCCTACTCATCCATACAATCACATAGGTCAAACACCATAGCCACACACAATCAACCATAAAGAATAATCCATGGACAGGCAGTCATGTCGTCAATAAGTATCAGTCGTCATTTACCGAACAATAGAAAAAATAATATAGACAAATAATTCAGAGGCAACACCCAACATTAGGGCTCATCAGGAGAATACACTGGCCTATATAGGGTTTCGCCACTCTTAATTCTCTACCCAGCACAGTGTTGTGGCTACCACAGAATATCCATGGCATCCCCGCGTCAGGTATCACCCCCAAAATACATGCCTATGAAAAAAACAGCAAATGTAAAACAACCAAGTAAAACTAAAACAAGCTTATCTTGTTAATATATCCCTCCCTTTAGCAACAATAGGTAAACTAAATATTATAAATTTTACCAAATCACAAATATTAACACATTGCAAAAAACCTGAATGAATTAAACAATTATAGAATTCATCTTTACCATGTGGCTAATTTTTAAAAAAAATCCGCTCAATTAGAAACACAATTCAAAATAAATGGCGCTGTGACAACATTTCCCGAACCTCCGAAATTAGTTAAAAATTTCTTTAAGTATTTCTAGATAATTCTTTTGATATTTATTTAAAAGTTCGTTATAATGAAAACTAAATTTTTTAAATTGCCAAGTTAATTTATTTGCAGAAAAACCTCTTGATATCAATTTTTGGCTTAAGATTTTACATCTATTTTTAAAATCAATATAATTACTACAAATCCTTGCATAACGAAGTAACTGTGAGAAAAACGCTGAATATGTGATATTTGAGTGTATATTACTTTCAGGGAATGGGAAACTAATCACTTCAAAATCAAAATCATCCGTTTTATTATACATTTTAAAACTTAATTTATTATTATCACAAATATTAATATTTAAATCTAAAAAATGATCTTCATGACCAGCGCCATGACTAGGCTCAAGAATAAGCTCTGATGGATATATATTTTTAGAAATATCAATGAAATCCTTACAATTTAAGACCAAAATATCATCTAAATATCTTTTATTATTTGACAAAGCATGTTTTAAATTAATTGGATCATTCTTATCCATCATATATTTATATTCTAGTTGACTTAAAAACAAGTCAGCTATAAATGGGCTGGCATTCCCCCCCATGGGAATTCCCATAATTTGCTTGTACAAATCACCCCCAAATCTTATATAAGTATTGTATAAAACAAATTCCAATACCTCAAAAATCATATCCAAGCTGTAACATCTCAAGTTAACTGTAGTATTAAAGCAGTTTGTCCATATGGCTTTTTTATTATAACTGTCTATTTTTAAGAACCTTTTACTAGATAAGAGGAAAGATTTCTTTATAACAGTTTTTAAATTATCAAACACTAAATTAAGTGATAAATTAGTATACATTGTCGCAAAATCGAAAGACTTAATTCTTTTAGCTGAAACCATTGTTAAAGAATCTATCACCTGCAGTGAATTATTAACACTCCGATATGGATTAAAATTCGAAAAATTTTTAATACCAGAACAATAGGTTTTAAGTTTATTTACAATTTCCTTTAAAATTAAAGAGAGGTCAGTAGCAGCAATGCGGGTTGGACATTTAGCTGCCCCAGCAATAAACCGTGGTTTAGGGGGATTCTTATGAAATTTTACTGTCCAATATAGGAAAGAGAACTTTTTATCATTGTCATTTATTTTAATATTAAAATTTTTAAAAAATATTTCTTCAGTCTTTTCAATTAAATTCTCATCCTCTATATTTACCTTTTCATAAACATTAGTTGTGCATAACTCCCTTTTTAAGATATCACAATACAGCTTCTGACAAATTATGGCAAAATTATTATTAGCTTTATCCACTGGCACAATTACAAATTCATTCTTTAGATTAGCAATTGCTTGTTTAATCTTCGCATTATAAAATAATGATTTAGTGTTACTATTTTTTAAGTTAGAATATATTTTATTTCTTACTCTACTAATAATTAAATTTTTCCAACTTTGAAAACTCTCTTTATTTTTATTCTCTTTCTAACACCACTTATCAATAAATAAATCAAAATCATTTTCCAAGCCATCAAGAACACTCGATGGTTTCAGATGATGAGAAAGACGGAAATTAGCCCCTTTATTCATTATAATTTGAAGATCATCTTGCTTTATTATTGACAAGTCCCCTGCTATAACATGTTTGTAAGTAGGATTTACAAATGGGCCAAGTTGCTTACAATTACAAACCGGTTCCCAATTTATATCGCTATCTAGTTTTTTTAGTATTAAATTATAATTAAAAATAATTTGCCCAATAGTTTTTGAAAATTTATAAGTTAAAACTGGACTATCATTATAATTTAAATTACTAGGAAGGGCCTGTTTCACATGCCGCTGATTTAAAATTTCTGGTAAATTAATATCTTCAATCTGCTTACAAGTAAAATTAATAGGTAAATATAATCTGTTATCCTTATTACTAATCTTATCGAACTTTTTCTTTTTTGAAATAAATTTCGTTTTAGTTAGAATGCAAATTGTATCACATATTACTTTAAAATTATAATCAAGAGCTGTATTATTCTTAACAATCCAGAAAAGTTTGATTAAATTCCTCTTGGATAAATTATTTAGGCACTTTATTACATAAATCATACCCCTAGATTCAAGTAGCTGGCATAGATCTATAGAAAGCATATGTACATCTAATTCATTTTTTCTATTATTTTTCCTATGTCCTCTCGATCGTTTTTTACGTTTAGTAGGACAAGTAAAAGAAGGATGGTCCATAAAACCATCAATACATTTAACAACAACATGAGACATGTCACCATATTTTGCTACACGATCATTTAGCCCAAAAGGATAAGCTGTACCAAGAGTATGGATCCAGAAATCCTCCTGTTTACGGAGTCTATTATTCTTCTCTTCTTTATTTAAATTTTCTAATTCTAAATTTTCTAAAATTGTGACAGTTATATCTGATATGGAACATTTACCATTACTACAATGTTGAACTAGATAGTTATTAGTTTTTTCATTATTAACTGTTGTCTTGTGTCCAGAAAATCTTTTATATATATTATTAGTTGTATATATATATAAATATATATATATATATATATATATATATATATGTATATATATATATATATATATATATATATATATATATATATATATATATATATATATATATATATATATATATATATATATATATATATATATATATATATATATATATATATATATATATATATATATATATATATATGGGTGGAGCTTATTTTAAAAATTTTGGAAATATTATTTTCTTACCCCCCTAAGTTGTTCCATATCACATGAAAACATTGTAGAAAAAGTTTGAGCCATTTATAATAATGTTTAGGGGTAGCTCAAGTACCTCAAAGATTAAGAAAAAAGAAAAAAAAGAAGGATTTCGATTAAAAATTTTAAAAATTAAAAATTTTGGAAATATTATTTTCTTACCCCCCTAAGTTGTTCCATATCACCTGAAAACATTGTAGAAAAAGTTTGAGCCATTTATAATAATGTTTAGGGGTAGCTCAAGTACCTCAAAGATTAAGAAAAAAAGTAAAAAAGAAGGAAAAAGTAAAAAAGAAGGATTTCGAGCAACTTGTATTTTGCTTAAAAACACATAAACAAAATTGTTTAGTTCCTATTTATGGTTGACCGGATAGAGTCTGTTTCCTGCTATCGGGATAAGCTCTGCGGTGTTCATTGACAACTTGCAGCAGAACCAGACATAATTTAGCTGGCAATGCAAAATTTCCATCCTTCAGAGAAGAACGTGTTCAGACTTGTTTGCTTTTGACCGGTTGCGCTTACTAGAGTCTCGGACACCAAGACTCAGTCTGGTGTAGTTTTTTGCTCGAGGCGATATTGTATCAGTTCTGTTTTGTTATCAGTGTTGTTTTTTTTACAATAATAAGCTAATTGTGTATTAACTTGCTCGACTGTTAATAAAGATTTGCGGAAAACCCAGTCCAAGATAGATTTTCTTGAAAAAGAATTGAAGAACATGAATTTGATTATATACAATTTTGACCCTAAACATCGAGGACCCAGTCTAGCGTCAGATATTTTGTCATGCTTAAATGAAATTGTCCCGAATTTGGATCTAGAGAGGCGAGACATAAAGGATATTTTCCGCCTTCGTTCTAAAAATAATGGCGTGCCCCCGGTTGTCATTAAATTTATTAGCAAGCCTCTGAGAGATTTGGTGTTGAGATCCTCTGGGCTATTTAGCCGTCATAAGTTGAATATATCCCCTGACTACACGGAAAGAGAGCGTATGGCTCGAGATAAGCTAAAACCACTGCTAGCGGAGGCTAGGTCAAAAAATATGCCGGCTAAATTAAGGGGGGTAAGGCTAATTTTACAGGACAAGATTTTGACGTATGATTTTGAGGATGAGAAAATAATTGAAGTAAGTGGTCCGAGTGTTAGAGATATTGTCCCGATAGCTTTGGGAAAGCTTCAAGGTCAGAGCCGTCAGTCCCTTGACCATGAGACTCCAACGCGTAGCAGGGCAGAATCTACAGGTAGCTTGCAAGGATATTTTTCAGCCAATGAAAATGAATTGGACGATCCAAACACGGATATCCGAACCACAACGACATTTATTACACCGAAAAATACGGTTGCTTTGAAGATGCCCGGGAGGCCTGAACCACGGGCCAAACGCGACCATGCTAGGATAATAAGTCCAAGTGACGATCAAAATCAACCTATCAGAAAGTCACGATTAGTGGGAGTGCTCAACCAGGAAGCACCAATTGAGGGCAGTGGTCTTGAGGTGAGGGCAAGTGATGGTGAAAGCGTGTCAAGAGAACAGCCGAGTCAGGGGTCTATAGTAACTGCTGGTGATGAATAGGAAACGGGGGGCCATAGTGAAAATTCTAGTGAACGGGTAGTACGCATGGTGCATTGGAATATACAAGGGTTTTCAGCGACAAAACTAAGTAATCTGTTGAAGGAACCGTGTATTGATAATGAAAAGAAAGATATAGTTGGACTAGTAGAGACATGGAGTGATGGGAAAAACCCATTAAGTGTTGAAGGGTACAATTTTTTTGAAAGAGTGAGAAATAAATCGAGTAATGGTCGACATTATGGGGGGATAGCGATATTTATCCAGGAGGATATATTTGATAGCATCCATAGGCTATTAAGTGCGTCAGAAAATATTGTGTGGTTACAAATGTCCATGTGGGATAAGAGGTATGTTATAGGCTGTGTATATATACCCCCTGAAAATAGTTCTTATATGAATGAGTATACATGGGACATATTAATTGAGGAGTATGTTAATTATGTTGAGCTGTTTAGTGACCATTTTTTTGTATTACTAGGTGATTTCAACGCCTACACGGGTACGAGTACGGAGGTTGAAGACATACAGGTGGATCTTGGCAACCCTTGTTTATCAGGAATGGAGAGTATGGTTGAATGGTATGGAAGAAACGGATGCCCGAAAGGTAGGACAAGCAAAGATGAAACTAGGAGGAAAAATAGGTGGGGCCATAAGTTGATAAATTTTTGTAGTGAGGGTCGGTTGATAATTTTGAATGGAAGGGTGGGTAAAGATCATGAAAGGGGAGATTTTACGTGCTTTTGTTCGGGGAAGCCTAGCGTGATTGATTATATTATGGTTGATAAGAGGTTATGGGAAAATTGTTTGGATTTTTATGTTATGGATGTTGTAGGATCAGACCACCAGCCAATAGAGGTAGTCATGAAGGCAGGACAGGCGAAGAAATGGATGTATGAGATAGAGGGTGAGAGATATAGTTGGAGGAATGAGGGGAAGAGGGAAGATAAGGGTAGGAAGGTAATGAAGCAGCAGATTAGGGTAGATTGTATGGAGGAAAACCGTTTGAAAAATTTGTTGGAAAGTGAACAGATGCAGAAAAAGGCGGAGGAATGCATATATATACTGAGAGAAGGGAAGTTAGAAGAAGCCGTGCAAGAAATATCAGAGGAAGTATACCAGAAATGCAGTGGAATATCAAATAACAAGGAGAGGGTGAGAAATACAAACGAATTCTTTGATGAGGATTGTCGGAGGCTGAAAGTAAACCTTATTCAACTTCTCAGGAAAGTGAAAGGAGCACTAAATGACCAGGAAATGAATAAACACTTATCGGAGTACCGAACAGAGAGAAAAATCTACAAGAGGTTATTAAAAATGAGAAAAAAACAAGTAGAAGAGATTAGGGCTATAAAGATCAGCGAGGAATACTTGTCAAAAGACCCAAAACAGTTTTGGAGTGAAGTAAGGCGGGAATTCAAGGCCGACGACAAATTCATACCTCCAGCTGAGTCGTGGAAAACATACCTGGAGCAGGACACTAGCAAAAGGGAGCAATATGGAGACGGTATAGGGAGTTTAGTAGAGGAGCTACGAGAGCAGAATGGTTTCCCCTTAAGACAAGAGGATTATAGTCTATTAGAACCGATTAAGGTAGAGGAAGTTTGTGCAAGCCTAAAAGGAATGAAGGGATCTTCGGCGCCGGGGGTGGATGGAATACCAGCAAAGATTTGGAAAATGGGGAAAACAGTTCTAGTACCAGTTTTAGCAGCAATTTTCAGTTTTGTGACTGAAAATAGGAAATGGCCTGACCAGTGGAATGTGTCAGTAGGAATACCAATTTTCAAAAAAGGTAAGAGACAGGATCATAGTAATTATAGAATAATTAGTTTAGGAAATGTGATGAGTAAGATTTTCTGCAAGGTTATAGACTCAAGATTAGGGAAGTGGTTGGAGGTAAAGGAACTGCTATCCCCTTTTCAGGTAGGGTTTAGAAAAAATCATAGTGCAGTAGATCATATTTTTACTTTGAGAATTATGGTAGAGAAGTATAGGAAAGGAAAAGGGGGGAGGTTATATGCAGCTTTTTTAGACCTGAAAGGAGCATATGATAATGTCGATAGGAACCTGTTAATGTTAAACCTGTTATCTTTAGGACTGCCTCACTATTTCGTATTGTTGCTGTGCGAAATGTATAAGTACGTGAAGTTAGTAGTGAAAGTCGCGGGAAAGTGCTCAACTCCGGTGCAATCTTTATTGGGACTAAAGCAGGGATGTGTGCTGTCACCAAAATTGTTTAGCCTTTATTTAAATGATGCCAATGAATTTTTCGTTAAGAATAATGCACCAATGTTATCGATAGATTTGCTTAAACTGTGCTTACTACTATTTGCTGACGACATCATATTACTGGCTGAAACAAAGGAGAAACTGCAACAATTATTAGAGATTACGGAGGTTTATTTGGAAGAGAAGAAGTTAATCCTGAACACATCGAAGTCAGTGGTGATGGTATTTGGTCGAAAAGCCATGGAAAGTGAAGATGTGAATTTTTTCTTTAAAGGTGAAACTATACCAGTGAATAATGAATTTGTTTATCTTGGGGTAAAGTTTACTAGTAATGGGAAATTCAGTGGGCATCTGGATCTAGCGAATGCAAGGGGGAGGTATATTAGCGGTGAAATAGCGAGGAGTAGTCTTAGACGGGTGAGTGATATTAGAGTACATAAGAGGATTTGGACAAGTAAGATAGTACCGGCGATGCATTATGGAGCAGAGATCTGGGGCTATCGGAAAGGTCCAAAACTTGAGGTGGTTATGATGAGATATTATAAGAGGATGTTAGGACTATGGGATTCGATTAGTAATTTGGTAATCCAGGGGGATTTAGGGCTAGTATCGCTGCGATCTATGAGGCTAGTGACCATGGTGAGATATTGGGTTAGGATACTGGGTATACAGAGATTTACGGTAGCAAAGGCAGCATACTTAGAGGCGTTGAGACAGAATAGTAAAACAGGGTGGCCGGCGGAGATTAAGGACATCTTAGATAAGTGTGGATTAGGGGAATGGTGGAATGAAGGAAAGGGGATTATGAGTATGGAGGAAATAGTAATAAGGGAGGTACAAGAGAGATTGAAGAATCAAGAAATACAGATATGGTGGGCAAGTCTGGATCGTTCTGGGTCGTTAAAATTGTATAAACAGATAAAGAGGAGTTGGGGGGAGGAGGTATTTTGGAAGGTTGGGTTAAGTAGAGAGGATTTGAAGGCGTATTTGGATTGGAGGGGAAATGGATTTTTGATTGGGGAGAAAAGAAAGTATCAAGGGAGAAAAGGGGAGAAGGTAGAATCTATTGCTTGTCCTATGTGCGGATCTCAGGATGAAAGTTTAATACATTTTGTGTGTGAATGTGTCGAATTGAATGATTGGAGGCGTGAGATGTATGGTAAAGAAAAATTGAATGAGATATGGATGGTAGATAGAATGAATGATACAAATTTCCTGAGTATTAAAAGGATAGCAAGGTTTGTCAGGATTGCAGCGGTGCATCGGGAGCGTTTTCTTTAAATAGTTTTAATTTAATGTAGTTAATTTGTTGTTTGTGTATTATGTAATTTTCCTATGGCCCACGGGCTTTTTTTCTGGAATAATTTATTATTAATTATTATTATAAGACACAATATGAATTATTATTATAAGACACAAGGACAGCGAGTCTAAATAATTTGAGGCCTAGATCTGGAGAATTGCCTAAGCAAATTCTTTCTTCTCGCCACGTTCCGGAATAGAATTACACTAAATTTCCTCCGTTGAATCCTAGTTGAGAGTCAACTCTTTCCCATCAAGATTGGAAGTGCTCTCTCTTTCCCGATATACGATACAAAACACAAGAATTTCTTTTTCTCTTCTTTTTTCTCTCTCTTTCAATCGGGAAAGCGGAAGATTTATGGGACGACCAATTAAGCGTGGGGGGTCCTTGGCAATATTTTTAGAATAGGTTGTTAAGAGTGAAAATGTTATTAATAAAGGGGAAAAGTCTGTAAATCCTTAGTAAGAAGAAAAGTTTATATGATTAACTTATTTTGTCGTTAGATTAGGTATTTTCGCGCTGTATTCTGTTCCTGTGCGTGCTTGTAATTTGTACTGTTGTTTTATTTTCTTGCTTGTTTGTTATTTATTTATATTTTTGTGTGTATATGGCCCTTAGGCTTTTGAAATACACTTATTTATCTATCTATTCTTTTGTTGGAGAAGCAATGAGTTGAACAATTTTTGTTCTTTTTTCTAAAAAAAATTCACCCTACCTAAGTTCATGATTATAAATTCTGTTTTCTGTTTATTTCAGACCCAATTGAGACTGAAAATGTTAGCAAATGCAACTAGATCTCGAACGGAGTTATATCTCATTGGTAGCTCTGTGTCTGAATTAAGAGGTAGCAAGCTGCCTTCATTGCGAATGGCTCTTGGGTTCTTCCTTCATCTCCACCTTGAACTGAATGAGACCATTAGGCACTCGTCGGCTGCTGCTGTAACCGAACTAGCAAAGTTTTGGCGGAAAGCTCGAATTCCAATGAGAGATCATCAAAACTGTCAAACCAAGCTTGAGCAGGCATTTGAAGAATGGCGTCTTCTCAAGAAGAACAAAGCACGAAAGTCATCAACTCAACAGGCGAGAGAGGCGGCCTTCGTATCTAGGCTCGAGGATCTTTTTGACATCGCTCACGCCGATGCCCTGAACACGATGTCAATACAAGAAGACAAAGATTTCTTGTTAGCCCAGCGAGAAAAAGGGAGACGGGGGTCAATGGTTGGCGTAGATGAAACACTAGCTTGCAAGGAGAAAAGGGTGTCTGAGAGAGTGCAGCAAACACTTAAAAGACGACAGCAAACAGAGAACATACAACAGATAGAGGCTTCCACAGTCGAACTTACCACATCTGGTTCAGAGATCAGCGCAGCAGAAGACGTTGACAGTGAGGGGGCTGTTGGAGGAAGCAGAACTCAAAAAAGAAAGAGGGGCCGAAAAGCTGTAGTTACACCTGAACTAGCAGCAGCTCTTGATCGTACTAAAGTATCAGAACGCAAGGCTGTTTTTGTCATAGCAGAAACTGCCAAAAGCTTAGGAATGACTATTGACCAACTAGCTCTAAATAGAGATTCAGTTCGCCGACTCAGAGCAAAACATCGAATTCACAGTTCTGCAAGCATCAGAGCCAAGTTTCAGAGTGATGTTCCCCTCGTTGTCCACTGGGACGGCAAACTGATCCCCGACCTCATTGGAAAAGAGAAGGTTGATCGTCTGCCTGTTTTGGTTTCCGGAAAAGAAGTTTTACAGCTACTCACAGTAGCCAAGCTTCCATCCGGAACAGGCGAGGCTCAGGCTTCTGTTGTCTTCGGAGCTATTGAAGACTGGGGCATACCGGCAACATCCGAGCCATGTGTTTCGATACTACAAGCTCAAACACTGGCAGGATCTCTGGTGCTTGTGTTCTGTTGGAGCAGAAGCTAGGTAAGGAACTCTTGTCACTGGCTTGTAGACATTATATTATGGAGCTCGTCATTGGTGCTGCATTTCGAGTGTGCATGGGATCGACATCTTCTCCTGAGGTTCCACTCTTCAAATGCTTCCAGGACTATTGGAGATTCATAGATACAGATAAATATGAAACAGGAATTGCAGCTGATGATGTGGCGCGTCTAGTGGATGACATCAAACAAAGTACCATCGATTTTGCTAACAAGCACCTTGAACAGAGCCAGCCAAGGGATGATTACAAGGAATTCCTGGAACTTGTGCTCATCTTTCTTGGTGCTACTCCTGTGAGAGGAGTATGATTCATGTCACCCGGAGCGATGCACCATCCCAGATGGATGAGCAAAGTGATATACAGTTTGAAGATCTGGATGTTCAAGGCTCAGTTTAGACTGACTCTCACAGAATAAAGAGGTTTGCATGACGTGTGTGTGTTTGCAGTACGTGTGTACCTGAAAGCCTGGATCTCTGCACCTTTAGCCTCAGGTGCTCCGTACAGTGACCTACTACTGCTGAAGTCGCTGCTCGAGTACTCGTCCATCCATTTGGCAATCTCAAAGGCCAGATCAAACAAGTTTTCCGGTAACTTGTGGTATTTGTCACCCAAACTCGTTGGCTTGGCTTTCTTCGACAGTCACGTCAGTTCGTCGACGAAGAGACTGATGGTGAGTACCATGCAGAGTGAAGACGACCAGGAACAGGAACATACCAAGCGTATCACCATTGATCTTGATTCAGCCAAGAATAAAAACCTGGAACATTTTGTTACAGCAAAGTCAGCAAAACTTTTTCAAATGATGGATCTTCCGGATGGATTTCTCACAGTTGATCCAGACTTGTGGGAAGATAGACACGACTACAAGCTAGCGTCAGAAACTGTGAGGTCACTCAAAGTCGTCAATGACCACGCTGAGCGAGGAGTGGCACTCATTCAAGAGTACAGCGGTTTTATAACCCAAGATGAGTTGCAGCTGCAATTTCTGCTGCAAGTTGTCAATGAACACTGCAGAGTTTATCCCTACAGCAGGAAGCAGACTCTGTCAGGTCAACTATAAATAGGAACTAAACAATTTTGTTTATATTTTTTTAAAGCAAAATACAAGTTGATCGAAATCCTTCTTTTTTTTTCTTTTTTCTTAATCTTTGAGGTACTTGAGCTACCCCTAAAGATTATTATAAATGGCTCAAACTTTTTCTACAATGTTTTCATGTGATATGGAACAACTTAGGGGGGGTAAGAAAATAATATTTCCAACATTTTTAATTTTTAAAATTTTTAATCGAAATCCTTCTTTTTTTTCTTTTTTCTTAATCTTTGAGGTACTTGAGCTACCCCTAAACATTATTATAAATGACTCAAACTTTTTCTACAATGTTTTCATGCGATATGGAACAACTTAGGGGGTAAGAAAATAATATTTCCAAAATTTTTAAAATAAGCTCCACCCTAATATATATATATATATATATATATATATATATATATATATATATATATATATATATATATATATATATATATATATATATATATATATATATAACAATATATATCTATATGTATATCTATGTATATATATAAGATAAGTTGTATGTCATATATATATATATATATATATATATATATATATATCTATATATATATATAAAAATAAGTTGTCTGTGTGTCTGTGGGTCTGTGGATCTGTGGATCAGGTGACGTCATGTTTCGGCTGACGTTATGAAATTAGTTGCCGTCATTTTTGTTATGACGATGCTTAGTATATTGTAAAACACATTAATTTGGTTAATAATATACCATTTAAAACACCAAAATGAACATGCTGGAGTAGTCACTCGGTGAGAGAGGGTGTCAGAACGGAGAATGAAGGTCCCAGGTTCAAATCCTGGTTAGGCTAAAAAAGGTAAAAAACTAAAAACTAAAAAAAAAACTGAAAAAACTAAAAAAAGGCAAAAACTACAAAAAAACTAAAAACTAATAAAAAAATAAAAAAGCCGAAAAACTAAAAAAAACTAAAGAAACTAAAAAAAGGAAAAAACTTAACAAACTAAAAACTAAAAAAAACTAAAAAAAAGGAAAAATGAAAAATAGAAGAGAAAAAGAATACTAATAAAATTAAAAATAAAAATAAAAAAAAATAAAAAAGATAAAAAGCTAAAAAAAGGTAAAAACCAATAAAAACTAAAAAGAAAAAAAGGTAAGAAACTAAAAAAAAAATTCATCTAAAAAACTAAAAAAAACTAAAAAACGTAAAAACTAAAAGAACTAAAAAAGTAAAAAAAACTAAAAAAAGGAAAAAACTGAAAAATAAGCGGGATATAAAACAGGGGGATATAAATGACGACCGGGACACCGGGACATAAGGAATATAAATGAATAAGAAAATACAACTCATGTTTCCAAATGACGTCGTTTGGAGCCCAAATTGAAAATCCAGATCAATTTATGTCTACTTTCAAAGTAAAAGGGCAAATTTATCATAGAGCAGGGTCTCTTCTACCATTCTCAGGCGAGAATCGTAAATTTTTACAATTGTACTTCATCAGTGATAGAAATTCTGAATTGAATGCACGTTGCGAAATTTCTCCCAACATTGAAAGGACAATCGTTTCCCAATTACAACATCTTTTCCACGAAAATAATAATTTAGTGCGTCTGTTCAAAACAGCCATCGATTTGATGCCTACTTATACGCATAAAATTGTTATTTCCGCTGACAAAACGCCTCCTGGCCAACATGTGCGTAGATACAATGCTCCAACTATCGACGAAGTGGCCATCGTTATGGTCGGTGATCAGTTTTTACCTCGAGATATTATTCTCAGGGTTTCCACCACACGTGCTACAACTAAAAATAGGCCTACCAATAATACTTTTAAGAAATATAAACCCACCAAAGCTTTGCTATGGCACTCGACCTGCCGTAAAAAAAAAACAATGGAAAACCTAATAGAGGCCACAATCTTGACAGGGCCCTTTGAGGGCGAGGCTGTTCTTATTCCTCGCATTCCCAAGATTCCAACGGATCTGCCTTTTCAATTTAAAAGATTGCAATTCCCAATTCGATTAGCATTTGCAATCACCATTAACAAAGCTCAAGGTCAATCATTAGAAAAATGTGGTATAGATCTTAATACTGATTGTTTTTCCCATTGACAATTGTACGTTGCATGTTCGAGGGTCGGTAAACCTGACAATCTATTTATATGCAGCGACAATTGGACAGCGAAGAATGTTGTATATTCGCAAGTTTTACGCAGTTAATTTGTATTTTATCTATCTATCTATCTATCTATCTATATAAAAACGAGTTGTATGTATGCATGTTTGTTTGTTTGTAAAAAGAGCGTTTGCATATGATGTCATTATTAGAACATACGGCTTTGTATATGCAGAGACAATGGGAAAGCCAAGAAAGTTGTATATTCGCAATTTTTACGTAGTTTAACTCCTGCAGACGAAATGAATGCTTGCCTAAAAAATTCTAATTTATAGGCACACGTAAAAATATTAAAATTAACTACAAATATGCGTGTCCGATTGCAAAACGATGACTCTGGTCAAACAGTAGACTCAATTTCAGGACGTATACAACTACCTGCTGATTTCTGTAATTTAATGACGTCCAAAAATGAATTGATTGAAAAAGTATTTCCGAATATTCTAAAAAATTATAAAAATAATAAATGGCTAAGTGAAAGAGCGATTCTCGCACCCAAAAATATAGACGTCCACGAAATCAACAATATTGTTTTGAACAAGATTCGAGACCAGGCAGTCCTTTACAAGTCAGTCGACACAGTTTTGGAACCAAATGAAGCGGTTAATTATCCATCTGAATTTTTAAATTCCATAGATCCTTCAGGGTTTCCACCACACGTGCTACAACTAAAAATAGGCGTACCAATAATACTTTTAAGAAATATCAACCCACCAAAGCTTTGCAATGGCACGCGACTTGCCGTAAAAAAAAACAATGGAAAACATAATAGAGGCCACAATTTTGACAGGGCCTTATGAGGGTGAGGCTGTTCTTATTCCTCGCATTCCCATGATTCCAACGGATCTGCTTTTTCAATTTAAAAGATTGCAATTCCCAATTCGATTAGTATTTGCAATCACCATTAACAAAGCTCAAGGTCAATCATTAGAAAAATGTGGTATAGATCTTAATCCTGATTGTTTTTCCCATGGACAATTGTACGTTGCATGTTCGAGGGTCGGTAAACCTGACAATGTATTTATATGCAGCGACAATTGGACAGCGAAGAATGTTGTTTATTCGCAAGTTTTACGCAGTTAATTTGTATTGTATCTATCTATATAAAAACAAGTTATGTGGATGCATGTTTGTTTGTTTGTAAAAAGAGCGTTTGTATATGACGTCATTATTAGTACATACGGCTTTGCATATGCACAGACAATGGGAAAGCCAAGAATGTTGTTTATTCGCAATTTTTGCGTAGTTTGAAACACATATATAAATCTATCTATATTCACAGGTGGGACACAGGGACACAACTACAATGGCGCATAACTAATATGGCGCGTAACGACTTACGCGCGCGGGGGGGCTTGGGGGGGCGCGAAGCGCCCCACCAACTAGGTTTTGGGGTGGTGCGAAGCGCCACCCCAACAGCTAGTATATATATATATATATATATATATATATATATATATATATATATATATATATATATATATATATATATATCTATATATATAAAAATAAGTTGTCTGTCTGTGGATCTGTGGATCAGGTGACGTCATGTTTCTGTGTCGGCTGACGTCATGAAATTAGTTGTCGTCATTTTTGCTTTGACGATGCTTAGTATATTGTAAAACACATTAATTTGGTTAATAATATGCCATTTAAAACACCAAAATGAACATGCTGGAGTAGTCACTCGGTGAGAGAGGGTGTCAGAACGAAGAATGAAGGTCCCAGGTTCAAATCCTGGTTAGGCTAAAAAAGGTAAAAAACTAAAAACCAAAAAAAAAACTGAAAAAACTAAAAAAAGGCAAAAACTACAAAAAAAAACTAAAAACTAATAAAAAAAATAAAAAAGCTAAAAAACTAAAAAAACTAAAAAAACTAAAAAAAAGTAAAAAACTAAAAAAACTAAAAAAAACTAAACTAAAAAAAAAACTAAAAAAAGGAAAAAACTGAAAAATAGGAGAGAAAAAGAAAACTAATAAAATTAAGAATAAAAATTAAAAAGAATAAAAAAGAAAAAAACTAAAAAAAAAAGTAAAAAGAAAAAACGAAAAAAAACTAAAAAAGCTAAAAAAAAAAGGCAAAAACCAATAAAAAACTAAAAAGAAAAAAAGGAAAAAAAACTAAAAAAAAATTTCATCTAAAAAACTAAAAAAAACTAAAAAAGGTAAAAACTAAAAGAACTAAAAAAGAAAAAAATAAATGACGACACTCAAAGAGAAAGCGACCGGGACAAAAGGAATGTTCGATTAGCAATCAACAAAACACCGGGACACAGGGAGTATAAATGACGACCAGGACATGAGTAAAAAAAAAGAACTAAAAAAACTAAAAAGAAGGTAAAAACTACAAAAAAACTAAAAAGAAAAAAAAATAGTCACTCGGTGAGAGAGGGTGTCAGAACGGAGAATGAAGGTCCCAGGTTCAAATCCTGGTCAGGCTAAAAAAGGTAAAAAACTAAAAACTAAAAAAAAATGAAAAAACTAAAAAAAGGCAAAAACTAAAAAAAACTAAAAACTAATAAAAAAAATAAAAAAGCTAAAAAACTAAAAAAACTAAAAAAAGGTAAAAAACTAAAAAAAAGGTAAAAAACTAAAAAAACTAAAAACTAAAAAAAAACTAAAAAAAGGAAAAAACTGAAAAATAGAAGAGAAAAAGAAAACTAATAAAATTAAGAATAAAAATAAAAAAAAAATAAAAAAGATAAAAACTAAAAAAAAAGTAAAAAGAAAAAACGAAAAAAAACTAAAAAAGCTAAAAAAAAGGTAAAAACCAATAAAAAACTAAAAAGAAAAAAAGGAAAAAAACTAAAAAAAATTTCATCTAAAAAACTAAAAAAAAACTAAGAAAGGTAAAAACTAAAAGAACTAAAAAAGAAAAAAATAAATGACGACACTCAAAGAGAAAGCGACCGAGACAAAAGGAATGTTCGATTAGCAATCAACAAAGCACCGGGACACAGGGAGTATAAATGACGACCAGGACATAAGTAAAAAAAAGAAGGTAAGTAACTAAAAAGAAGGTAAAAACTACAAAACAACTAAAAAGAAAAAAAAAACTAAAAACTAATAAAAAAACTAAAAAATCTAAAAATCTAAATAAACTAAAAAAGAAAAAAAAAGAAAAAAGGAAAAAAATAAAGGAGAAAAACAAAACTAAAAAACGAATGTATATACAGACCGGGACACCGGGATACAAATGACGACCGGGACACAGGGAATATAAATGACGACCGGGACACAGGGACACAACTACAACGGGGACACCGGGGGGCACAGGGGGATATAAATTACGACCGGGACAGGGAATGGTCGATTAGCAATCACCATCAACAAAGCTCAGGGGCAATCATTAGAATCATGAGGTATAGATCTGAATACGGATTGTTTTCCCATGGACCATTATATGTTGCATGTTCAAGAATCGGTAAACCTGACAATCTATTTATATGCACAGACAATGGGACAGCAAAGAATGTTGTATATTCGCAAGTTTTACGTAGTTAAAAACATATATATATATATATATATATATATATATATACGCGCGCAGGGGGGCTTAAGGGGGGCGCGAAGCGCCCCCACCAACTAGGTGTTGGGGTGGCGCGAAGCGCCACCCCAACAGCTAGTATATATATATATATATATATATATATATATATATATATATATATATATATATATATATATATCTATATATGTAAAAATAAGTTATCTGTCTGTCTGTGTGTCAGGTGACGTCATGTTTCTGTGTCGACTGACGTCATGTTTTCGACTGACGAAATTACGAAATGACGACCGGAACACATGGAATATAAATGACAACCGGGACACCGGGGGGCACACGGGGATATATAAATGACGACGGCGAAACAGGGAATCGTCGATTAGCAATCACCATCAACAAAGCTCAAGGGCAATCATTAGAATCATGAGGTATAGATCTGAATACGGATTGTTTTCCCATGGACCATTATATGTTGCATGTTCAAGAGTAGGTAAACCTGACAATCTTTTTATATGCACAGACAGTGGGACAGCTAAGAATGTTGTATATTCGCAAGTTTTACGTAGTTAAAAACATATATATATATATATATATATATATATATATATATATATATATATATATATATCTATCTATATTCACAGGTGGGACATAGGGACACAACTACAATGGCGCGTAACTAATATGGCGCCTAACGACTTACGCGCACGGGGGGCTTGAGGGGGCGCGAAGCGCCCCCACCAACTAGGTAAAAAAAACTAAAAAAATTTAAAATAAGGAAAAAACTACAAAAAAACTAAAAAGAAAAAAACTAAAAACTAATAAAAAAAACTAAAAAAGCTAAAAAACTAAAAAAACTAAAAAAGAAAAAAAAATAAATAAATAAACGAAAAAAATGAAAAATAAAGGAGAAAAACAAAACTAAAAAAATAAAAATAAAAAAAAAACTAAAAGGAAAAGAAGGGGAAAAATACAAAAGTTATTTCATCATATACCATTTCAAAAACGAATGTATATACAGACCGGGACACCGGGATACAAATGACGACCGAAACACAGGGAATATAAATGACGACCGGGACACAGGGACACAACTACAACGGGGACGCCGGGGGGCACAGGGGGATATATAAATGACGACGGGGACACAGGGAATGTTCGATTAGCAATCACCATCAACAAAGCTCAAGGGCAATCAAAAAACTAAAAAAAAGGTAAAAAACTAAAAACTAATAAAAATACCTAGTATATCTTTCTTTATATATAAAAATAAGTTGTCTGTGGATGTGTGGGTCTGTCTGTCGGGTGACGTCATGTTTGTGTGTTGACTGACGTCATGTTTTCGACTGATGAAATTACAGACCGGGACATCGGGACACAAATGACGACCGGGACACAGGCACATAGGGAATATAAATGCCGACCGAGACACTCAAAGAGAAAGCGACCGGGACACAATGAATGTGCGATTAGCAATCACCATCAACAAAGCACCGGGACACAAATGACGACCGGGATACAGGGAGTATAAATGACGACCAGGATATAAGTAAAAAAAAAACTAAAAAAACTAAAAAAAAGGTAAAAACTACAAAAAAACTAAAAAGAATAAAACAACTAAAAACTAAGATAAAAACTAAAAAAGCTAAAAAACTAAAAAACTAAAAAAGAAAAAAAATAGAAAAAGGAAAAAAAATGACGACCGGGACACAGGGAATATAAATGAAGACCGGGACACAGGGACACAACTACAACAGGGACGCCGGGGGGCAAAGGGGGATATATAAATGACGACGGGGACACAGGGAATGTTCGATTAGCAATCACCATCAACAAACCTCAAGGGCAATCATTAGAATCATGAGGTATAACTAAAAAACTAAAAAAAGACCAATTCAAAAACGAATGTATATACAGACCGGGACACCGGGATACAAATGACGACCGGGACACCGGGACACAAGGAATATAAATGACGCTCGGGACACTCAAAGAGAAATCACAGACTGGGACACCGGGACACAAATGACGACCGGGACACAGGGAAAATAAATGACGACCGGGAAACAGGGACACAACTACAAAGGGGACGCCGGGGGCACAGGAGGATATATAAATGACGACGGCAACAAAGGGAATGGTTGATTAGTAATCACCATCAACAAAGCTCAAGGGCAATCATTAGAATCATGAGGTATAGATCTGAATACGGATTGTTTTCCCATGGACCATTATATGTTGCATGTTGAAGAGTCGCACAACTACAATGGCGCGTAACTAATATGGCGCGTAACAACTATCTAACGACCCCAACAGCTAGTATATATATAAAAATAAGTTGTCTGTGTGTGTGTGTGTCTGTCGAGTGACGTCATGTTTGTGTGTCGACTGACGTCATGTTTTCGATTGACGAAATTACAGACCGGGACATCGGGACACAAATGACGACCGGGACACCGGCTCATAGGGAATATAAATGACGATCGGAACACTCAAAGAGAAAGCACTCGGGACACAAGGAATGTTCGATTAGCAATCACCATCAACAAAGCACCGGGACACAAATGACGACCGGGACACAGGGAGTATAAATAAAAACCAGGACATAAGTAAAAAAAACTAAAAAAACTAAAAAAAGGTAAAAACTAAAAAAAAACTAAAAAGAAAAAAAACTAAAAACTAATAAAAAAACTAAAAAAGCTAAAAAACTAAAAAATAAAAAAAGAAAAAAAAAATGAAAAATAAAGGAGAAAAACAAAACTAAAAAAAAAACAAAAATAAAAAAAAACTAAAAAGAAAAACAGGGGAAAAATACAAAAATTTTTTCCATCATATACCATTTCAAAAACGAATATATATACAAACCGGGACAGCGGGATACAAATGACGACCGGGACTCAGGGAATATAAATGACGACCGGGACACGGGGACACATTTACAACGGGGACGCCGGGGGGCACAGGGGGATATATAAATGAAGACGGGGACACAGTAAATGTTCGATTAGCAATCACAATCAACAAAGTTCAAGGGCAATCATTAGAATCATGAGATATAACTAAAAAAAACTAAAAAAAAAGGTAAAAACTAAAAACTAAGAAAAAAAAAACAATTCAAAAACGAATGTATATACAGACCGAGACATCGGGACACAAATGACGACCGGGACACCGGGACACAAGGAATATAAATGACAACCGGCACACTCAAAGAGAAATCACAGACCTGGACACCGGGACACAAATGACGACCGGGACACAGAGAATATAAATGACGACAGGGACACAGGGATACAACTACAATGGGGACGCCGGGAGGCACAGGGGGATATATAAATGACGATGGCGACACAGGGAATCGTCGATTAGCAATCACCATCAACAATGCTCAAGGGCAATCATTAGAATCATGAGGTATAGATCTGAATACGGATTGTTTTCTCATGGACCATTATATGTTGGATGTTCAAGAGTCGGTAAACCTGACAATCTATTTATATGCACAGACAATGGGACAGCAAAGAATGTTGAATATTCACAAGTTTTACGTAGTTAAAAACACATATATATATATATATATATATATATATATATATATATATATATATATATATATATATATATATATATATATATATATATATATATATATATATATATATATATATATATATATATATATATATATAAAATAAGTTGTCTGTCCGTTACGCCAGATTATATCTTCTATATATATATAAAAGAAAACAAACTAAAAAAGGCAAAAACTACAAAAAAACTAAAAACTAATAAAAAACTAAAAAAACTAAAAAAGGTAAAAAATTAAAAAAAAACTAAAACTAAAAAAGAAAAAAACTAAAAAAAAGGAAAAAACTGAAAAATAAAAGAGAAAAAGAAAACTAAAAAAATATGAATAAAAATAAAAAAAAATAAAAAAGATAAAAACTATAAAAAAAACTAAAAAGAAAAAACGAAAAAAAAAACTAAAAAAGCTAAAAAAAAAAGGGTAAAAACCAATAAAAAACTAAAAAGAAAAAAAGGAAAAAAAAACTAAAAATTTTTTTCATCATATAATATGACGTCTGAATTATTTCATCATATACCAATTCAAAAACTAATGTATTCAAGCCGATGTAGCTGAGTTGATAAGGCGTTATGTTCCAGGTTCAAGAGGTTCCAGGTTCGAACTTTGGCTTTAGCATTAATATAAAAGAAGCAAAAATCTAAAGAAGGTAAAAACTACAAAAAAAACTAAACAGAAAAAAAAATAAAAAAATCTAAAAAAGCTTAAAAACTAAAAAAAAATAAAAAAAAGGTAAAAAACTAAAAAAAACTAAAAAAGGAAAAAACCATAAAATAAACTAAAAACTAATAAAAAAAAACTAAAAAAACCAATAAAAAAAAACTAAAAAGAAAAAAAGGGGAAAAATTAAAAATTTATTTCATCATATACCAATTCAAAAACGAAAGTATACCGGGACGACGACCGGGACACAGGGAATATAAATGACGACCAGGACGCAGGGACACAACTACAACGGTGACGCCAGGGGCACAGGGGGGATATATAAATGACGACGGGGACACAGGCAATGTTCGATTAGCAATCACCATCAACAAAGCTCAAGGGCAATCATTAGAATCATGAGGTATAGATCTGAATATGGATTGTTTTTCCCATGGACAATTATATGTTGCATGTTCAAGAGTCGGTAAACCTGACAATCTATTTATATGCACGGAATGGGGCAGCGAAGAATGTTGTATATTCACAAGTTTTACGTCGTTAAAAACATAAATTGACTTTGCATCCAGTTGAACTTTATCCTTTTCAATCTTAGACATCGTGACGGATGAAAACTTGGAACAATCTATATATATAAAAATAAGTTGTCTGTGTGTTTGTGGGTCTGTCTGTCGGGTGACGTCATGTTTGTGTGTCGACTGACGTCATGTTTTCAACTGACGAAATTACAGACCGGGACATCGGGACACAAATGACGACCGGGACACCGGCACATAGGGAATATAAATGACGATACTCAAAGAGAAAGCGACCGGGACAAAGGGAATGTTCGATTAGCAATCAACCAAGCACCGGGACACAAATGACGACCGGGACACAGGGAGTATAAATGACGACCAGGACATAAGTAAAAAAAAAACTAAAGAAACAAAAAAAAAGTTAAAAACTACAAAAAAACTAAAAAGAGAAAAAAACTAAAAACTAAAAAAAAAACTAAAAAATCTAAAAATCTAATTAAACTAAAAAAGAAAAAAATAAAAAAGGAAAAAATAAAGGAGAAAACAAAACTAAAAAACGAATGTATATACAGACCGGGACACCGGGATACAAATGACGACCGGGACACAGGGAATATAAATGACGACCGGGACACAGGGACACAACTACAACAGGGACGCCGGGGGGCACAGGGGGATATAAACGACGACCGGGACACCGGGACACAAGGAATATAAATAACGCCCGGGACACTCAAAGAGAAATCACAGACTGGGACACCGGGACACAAATGACGACCGAGACACAGGGAATATAAATGACGACCGGGACACAGGGACAAAACTACAAAGGGGACGCCGGGGGGCACAGGGGGATATATAAATGACGATGGCGACACAGGGAATGGTCGATTAGCAATCACCATCAACAAAGCTCAAGGGCAATCATTAGAATCATGAGGTATAGATCTGAATACGGATTGTTTTCCCATGGACCATTATATGTTACATGTTCAAGAGTCGGTAAACCTGACAATCTATTTATATGCACAGACAGTGGGACAGCAAAGAATGTTGTATATTCGCAAGTTTTACGTAGTTAAAAACATATATATATATATATATATATATATATATATATATATATATATATATATATATATATATATATATATATATATATATATATATATATATATATCTATCTATCTATATATATAAAAATAAGTTGTCTGTCTGTCTGTGGATCAGGTGACGTCATGTTTCTGTGTTGACTGACGTCATGAAATTAGTTGTCGTCATTTTTGCTTTGACGGTGACGTCATTAACGGTATTTAAGACATTTGTTCACGGAAAAATGTTTAATTGTAAAATGACTGAAGAACCTACAATGGCAACAGCCGAGGAAGCTGCTCAAAGAGTTTATGCCAAAAAACTTGCTGCTGATAGAGAAAGTAAGAAAAGGAAGCGTTCCGAGGAATCAAAAGAACAGCAAGAAAACAGGCTTGCGGCTAAAGAGCGCAAAACCGCGTAGTTAGATGAAAATCCACCTGGACAGCGAGAGTCAAAACATATCAAAACTGAAAATGATAGCGATGATGATTGGGTTTGGGATTTTGACTTGGAAAAGCGTTCCGAGGAATCACAAGAACAGCAAGAAAACAGGCTTGCGGCTAAAGAACGCAAAACCGCACAGTTAGATGAAAATCCACCTGGACAGCGAGAGTCAAAACATATCAAAACTGAAAATGATAGCGATGATGATTGGGTTTGGGATTTTGACTTGGATAAGGTCATCAATGCCTACCAGATTTAAGTTAAAAAAACAAAGGTTCGTCGATATGTACTTCATAGTGACGCTGAAAAATAAAGAAGAAAAAGAAAACTGAAAAAAGAAAAAAGGTAAAAAACTAGAAAAAAACTAAAAAGAAAAAACACTCAAAGAGAAATTACAGACCCGGACACAAATGACGACCGAGACAGAGGGAATATAAGTGGCGACCGGGAACCTCAAAGAGAAATTACAGACTGGGACACCCGGACACAAATCACGACCGGGACACAGGGAATATAAATGACGACCGGGACACAGGGACACAACTACAACGGGGACGCCGGGGGCACAGGCGGGATATATAAATGACGACCGGGACACAGGGATTGTTCGAATAGAAATTACAGACCGGGACACCGGGACACAGGGAATATAAATGACGACCGGGACACTAAAAGTGAAATTACAAACTGGGACACCGGGACACAAATGACGACCGGGACACAGGGAATATAAATGACGACCGGGACACAGGGACACATCATTAGAATAATGAGGTATAGATCTGAATACGGATTGTTTTTCCCATGGACAATTATATGTTGCATGTTCAAGAGTCAGTAAACCTGACAATCTATTTATATGCACAGACAATGGGACAGCGAAGAATGTTGTATATTCGCATGTTTTACGTAGTTAAAAACATATATTTATATCTATCTCTATTCACAGGTGGGACACAGGGACACAACTACAATGGCGCGTAACTAATATGGCGCGTAACGACTTACGCGCGCGGGGGGGGCTTGGGGGGGCGCGAAGCGCCCCACCAACTAGGTGTTGGGGTGGCGTAAAGCGTCACCCCAACAGCTAGTATATATATATATATATATATATATATATATATATATATATATATATATATATATATATATATATATATATATATATATATATATATATATATATATATATATATATATATATATATACTATCTGTTGGGGTGGCGCTTCGCGCCACCCCAACACCTAGTTGGTGGGGGCGCTTCGCGCCCCCCCCAAGCCCCCCCACGCGCGTAAGTCGTTACGCGCCATATTAGTTACGCGCCATTGTAGTTGTGTCCCTATGTCCCACCTGTGAATATAGATATATATATATATACATATATATATATATATATATATATATATATATATATATATATATATATATATATATATATATATATATATATATATATATATATATATATATATATATATATATATATATATATATATATATATGTTTTTAACTACGTAAAACTTGCGAATATACAACATTCTTTGCTGTCCCATTGTCTGTGCATATAAATAGATTGTCAGGTTTACCGACTCTTGAACATGCAACATATAATGGTCAATGGGAAAACAATCCGTATTCAGATCTATACCTCATGATTCTAATGATTGCCCTTGAGCTTTGTTGATGGTGATTGCTAATCGACCATTCCCTGAGTCGCCATCGTCATTTATATATCCCCCTGTGCACTCCGGCGTCCCCTTTGTAGTTATGTCCCTGTGTCCCGGTCGTCATTTATATTCCCTGTGTCCCGGTCGTCATTTGTGTCCCGGTGTCCCAGTCTCTGATTTCTCTTTGAGTGTCCCGGGCGTCATTTATATTCCTTGTGTCCCGGTGTCCCGGTCGTCATTTATATCCCCCTGTGCCCCCCGGCGTCCCCGTTGTAGTTGTGTCATTTATATTCCCTGTGTCCCGGTCGTCATCCCGGTATACATTCGTTTTTGAATTGGTATATGATGAAATAAATTTTTAATTTTTTCCCCGTTTTTTCCTTTTAGTTTTTTTTTATTGGTTTTGACCTTTTTTTAGGTTTTTTAGTTTTTTTCTTTTTTCTTTTTAGTTTTTTTTGAAGTTTTTATTTTTTTAGTTTTTTTATTTTTATTTATATTTTTTTAGTTTTCTTTTTCTCCTTTATTTTCAGTTTTTTTCCTTTTTTTAGTTTTTTTTTCTTTTTAGTTCTTTTAGTTTTTACCTTTTTTAGTTTTTTTTAGTTTTTTAGATGAAAATTTTTTTAGTTTTATTCCATTTTTTCTTTTCAGTTTTTTATTGGTTTTTACCTTTTTTTTAGCTTTTTTAGTTTTTTTCGTTTTTTCTTTTTACTTTTTTTTTTAGTTTTTATCTTTTTTATTTTTTTTTATTTTTATTCTTAATTTTTTTTTATTAGTTTTTAGTTTTTTTGTAGTTTTTGCCTTTTTTAGTTTTTTCAGTTTTTTTTTTAGTTTTTAGATTTTTACCTTTTTTAGCCTAACCAGGATTTGAACCTGGGACCTTCATTCTCCGTTCTGACACCCTCTCTCACCGAGTGACTACTCCAGCATGTTCATTTTGGTGTTTTAAATGGTATATTATTAACCAAATTAATGTGTTTTACAATATACTAAGCATCGTCATAACAAAAATGACGACAACTAATTTCATGACGTCAGTCAACACAGAAATTAAGTTCTGAAATTAAGTCATGAAATTAGTTGCCGTCATTTTTGCTTTGACGGTGACGTCATTCAAGTTATATAAGACATATGTTCACGTAGAAATCTATTAATGTTTAAGTTTACAATGACTGATGAAGATGCTCAAAGAGTCTATGCCAAAAAACTTGCTGCTGATAGAGAAAGTCAGAAAAGAAAGCGTGCCGAGGAACTATCAGCAGCAAGTTTTTTGGCATAGA
Organism: Artemia franciscana; assembly: GCF_032884065.1. Lineage (NCBI taxonomy): Eukaryota > Metazoa > Arthropoda > Branchiopoda > Anostraca > Artemiidae > Artemia > Artemia franciscana. The sequence continues at coordinate 6,826,616 of NC_088879.1, read as the reverse complement.
CTCTTTGAGCATCTTCATCAGTCATTGTAAACTTAAACATTAATAGATTTCTACGTGAACATATATCTTATATAACTTGAATGACGTCACCGTCAAAGCAAAAATGACGACAACTAATTTCATGACGTCAGCTGACACAGAAACATGACGTCACCTGACAACTAATTTCATGACGTCAGTCGACACAGAAACATGACGTCACCTGATCCACAGATCCACAGACAGACAACTTATTTTTATATATATAGATATATATACATATATATATATATATGACGTCATGAAATTAGTTGTCGTCATTTTTGCTTTGACGGTGACGTCATTCAAGATATTTAAGACATGTTCACGTAGAAATCTATTAATGTTTAAGTTTACAATGACTGATGAACTTACCATGGCAAAAGCCGATGAAGATGCTCAAAGAGTCTATGCCAAAAAACTTGCTGCTGATAGAGAAAGTCAGAAAAGAAAGCGTGCCGAGGAATCAAAAGAACAGCAAGGAAACAGGCTTGAGGCTGATAGAGAAAGAAAGAACAGAAAGCGTGCCGAGGAATCAAAAGAACAGCAAGGTAACAGGCTTGAGGCTAAAGAACGCAAAACCGCGCAGTTAGATGAAAATCCACCTGGACAGCGAGAGTCAAAACATATCAAAACTGAAAATGATAGCGATGATAATTGGGTTTGGGATTTTGACTTGGATAAGTTCATCAATGCCTACCAGATTTAAGTTAAAAAAACAAAGGTTCGTCGATAATTACTTCATAGTGACGCTGAAAAATAAAGAAGAAAAAGAAAACTGAAAAAAGAAAAAAGGTAAAAAACAAAAAAACTAAAAAGAAAAAACACTCAAAGAGAAATTACAGACCGGGACACAAATGACGACCGAGACAGAGGGAATATAAGTGACGACCGGGAGCCTCAAAGAGAAATTACTGACTGGGACACCCGGACACAAATCACGACTGGGACACAGGGAATATAAATGACGACCGGGACACAGGGACACAACTACAACGGGGACGCCGGGGGCACAGGCGGGATATATAAATGACGACCGGGACACAGGGAGACAGGGAATATAAATGACGACCGGGACACTCAAAGAGGAATTACAAACTGGGACTCCGGGACACAAATGACGACCGGGACACAGGGAATATAAATGACGACCGGGACACAGGGACACATCATTAGAATAATGAGGTATAGATCTGAATACGGATTGTTTTTCCCATGGACAATTATATGTTGCATGTTCAAGAGTCAGTAAACCTGACAATCGATTTATATGCACAGACAATGGGACAGCGAAGAATGATGTATATTCGCATGTTTTACGTAGTTAAAAACATATATTTATATCTATCTCTATTCACAGGTGGGACACAGGGACACGACTACAATGGCAAGTAACTAATATGGCACGTAACGACCTACGCGCGCGGGGGGGCTTGGGGGGGGACGCGAAGCGCCCCACCAACTAGGTGTTGGGGTGGCGCGAAGCGCCATCCCAACAGCTAGTATATATATATATATATACATATATATATGTTTATATATATATATATATATATATATATATATATATATATATATATATATATATATAAAAATAAGTTGTCTGTCTGTGGATCAGGTGACGTCATGTTTCTGTGTTGACTGACGTCATGAAATTAGTTGTCGTCATTTTTGCTTTGACGGTGACGTCATTCAAGATATTTAAGACATATGTTCACGTAGAAATCTATTAATGTTTAAGTTTACAATGACTGATGAACTTACCATGGCAAAAGCCGATGAAGATGCTCAAAGAGTCTATGCCAAAAAACTTGCTGCTGATAGAGAAAGTCAGAAAAGAAAGTGTGCCGAGGAACTACCAGAGCAACGCGAAAGCAGACTTGCTGCTAAAAGAGAAAGTGAAAAAAGAAGGCGTGCCGAGGAATCAAAAGAACAGCAAGGAAACAGGCTTGAGGCTGATAGAGAAAGAAAGAACAGAAAGCGTGCCGAGGAATCAAAAGAACAGCAAGGAAACAGGCTTGAGGCTGATAGAGAAAGAAAGAACAGAAAGCGTGCCGAGGAACTGCCAGAGCAACGCGGAAGCAGACTTGCTGCTAAAAGAGAAAGTGAAAAAAGAAGGCGTGCCGAGGAATTACAAGAACAGCAAGAAATCAGGCTTGCTGCTGATAGAGAAAGTAAGAAAAGAAAGCGTGCCGAGGAATCACAAGAACAGCAAGAAATCAGGCTTGCTGCTGATAGAGAAAGTAAGAAAAGAAAGCGTGCCGAGGAATCAGAGCAACCTGAAAGTTATCGCCTGGCATTCAGGTACAACCCAGTCGATGATTATAGCTTGAGTAGATGTGTTCAAATCGGGACAATGTCTAAAATTTGTCCCTATTGCAAGGCCTTGAAATTCAATGGTGAAACAATGGGAATATGTTGCGCCTCAGGAAAAGTTAAACTTCCTCTATTGGCTGCACCACCAGAGCCATTGAAGACTTTCCTTACTGGAACTACGTCAGAATCTAAGCGTTTTTTGTCAAAAATCAGAAAATACAACTCATGTTTCCAAATGTCGTCGTTTGGAGCCCAAATCGAAAATCCAGATCAATTTATGTCTACTTTCAAAGTAAAAGGGCAAACTTATCATAGAGCAGGGTCCCTTCTACCATTCTCAGGCGAGAATCATAAATTTTTACAATTGTACTTCATCAGTGATAGAAATTCTGAATTGAATGAACGTTGCGAAATTTCTCCCAACGTTGAAAGGACAATCGTTTCCCAATTGCAACATCTTTTCCACGAAAATAATAATTTAGTGCGTCTGTTCAAAACAGCCATCGATTTTATGCCAACTGATACGCATAAAATTGTTATTTCCGCTGACAAAACGCCTCCTGGCCAACATGTGCGTAGATACAATGCTCCAAATATCGATAAAGTGGCAATCGTTATGGTCGGTGATCAGTTTTTACCTCGAGATATTATTCTGCATAAGCGAAACGCTCAGTTGTTAAGAATTGCTGAAACTCATCGATGCTACGATGCCCTACAATATCCTATCATTTTTTGGGATAGAGCCGACGGCTATCACTTTGATATTAAATTGATGAATCCAGCCACTAACCAAGAAATGAATAAGAAATGCAGTGCAATACATTATTATTCCTATAGACTAATGATTCGGCAGGATGAAGAAAATTATATTTTAAAATGCCGTCAATCGTTTCACCAATTCGTCGTTGATATGTATGCTAAAATTGAATCAGAACGTTTGCTATATATCTGCCTGAATCAGACCAAGCTCCGCTCTGAACAATACATTCATTTGCGAGATGCAGTTATAAATGACGGTAATACCACAAACGTTGGAAGATTAACAATTTTACCTTCGTCATATGCTGGCAGTCCCCGTCATATGCATGAATATGCTCAAGATGCTATTGCGTATGTTCGTCTCTATGGTCGTCCAGATTTATTTATTACATTTACATGTAATCAATCTTGGGACAAGATACTGCAGCTTTTACTTCAAGGACAATCGGCGATTCATAGGCATGACATTACGGCCCGTGTCTTCCGGCAAAAGTTGAAATCACTGATAAACTACGTTGTAAAACTTGAAGTGTTTGGGTCAGTGCGATCCTGGATGTACTCAGTGGAATGGCAAAAACGAGGTTTGCCACATGCACATATACTAATTTGGCTACATAAAAAAATACTTCGAACGAAATTGATGATGTGATTTCCGCTGAAATACCTGATAAAAATGTCGATAAGGGGTTACATGATATTATTGTAAAAAATATGATACATGGACCTTGCGGTGCACTGAACGAAAATTCACCATGCATGGCCAAAGGAAGGTGCACAAAGCAATATCCTCGACTTTTAGTTTCAAACACAATTACTGGCAATGATGGTTACCCACAATATAGAAGAAGATCTACTGAAGATGGCGGTAAAACAGCAATAATAAAGAAGCGTAACGGTACCACCATCGAAGTAGATAACCAGTGGGTTGTTCCATATTCCCCATTATTATCAAAAACATTTAATGCACACATAAACGTTGAATACTGTAACTCCGTAAAGGCAATCAAATACATATATAAATACGTCAACAAAGGCAGTGACATGGCAGTTTTTGGCTTGCAGCCCGAAATCAAAGATTTCGATGAAATCGTACGATATCAGGCTGGAAGATACATAAGCAGTAATGAAGCTGTTTGGCGAATTCTTTCATTTCGATACATGAACGTATTCCAGCTGTTGTTCACTTAGCGGTACATTTACAGAATGGTCAACGTGTTTATTTCACAGAAACCAACTTGCAACAAAGAGTCCTGAATCCACCGGATACAACATTAACAGCTTTTTTTTCGCTTTGCAAAAATGATTCTTTTGCAAAAAAACTGCTGTATACTGAAGTGCCTTCGTATTACACGTGGAATACTAAAAATAAAGTATTTGAACGTCGAAAACAGGGTAAGTCAGTCGACGGCCAACCTACCATCTTCAAAGATACCACGATAGGAAGACTCTACACCGTTCACCCCAATCAACATGAATGCTTCTTTCTACGCCTGCTTTTGGTGAATGTACCCGGTCCGACATCCTTTGAGTATTTGAGGACTGTAAATGGTACTATACATGACACTTACCGTAGTGCATGCCAAGCTCTGAATTTATTGGAGAATGACCAACACTAGGATAACTGCATCAATGACGCGTGCGAAACGTCAACCCCAAGTCAAATTCGTGCATTGTTTGGCATCATTTTAACAACTTGCTCTCCATCAGCTCCTACAGAGTTATGGGAAAAATATAAGTCAAAAATGTCCGAAGATATACTCCATCAAAAACAGTTAGAGACGTCAGATATGACTTTTGATTTCACATCAGAAATTTATAACTACACATTAGTTGTTATAGAAGATTTGTGCGTACGTATGGCAAACAAACCTCTTCAGGATTTGGGAATGCCTTCACCTAACCGTATCGCTGCTGTTTCGACATGAGTAGAATTGGATCGTGAACAAAGTTACAGTACGAGTGATCTATTGTCGTATGTACAAAATAACATTTCCAAGTTAACGTCGGAACAAAAAGACATTTATGATACGATAATGCATTGTGTCGATAACAACGTTGGAGAAATTTTCTTTTTGGATGTGCCAGGAGGTACTGGTAAAACGTTTGTGATAAAACTGACTCTGGCATCAATTCGATCAAAAAATGATATAGCGTTGGCAATTGCGTCGTCCGGAATAGCCGCAACATTGCTGCCTGGTGGAAGAACTGCTAATTCCGCTTTGAAATTGCCTCTGAACTTGCATTCTACAGAAACTCCCACGTGCAATATTTCTAAATCATCTGGGATGGGTAAAGTATTGCAGCAATGCAAACTTATTATTTGGGATGAGTGCACAATGGCACACAAAAAATCGCTCGAGGCTCTGGATCAATGCTTGAAAGATTTGCGAGGGAAGTCGAAACCCTTTGGCAGCACATTAATATTGCTTGCGGGAGATTTCAGGCAAACATTACCTTTAATACCTAGATAAACTCCTGCAGTCGAAATGAATGCTTGCCTGAAAAATTCTAATTTATGGGCACACGTAAAAACATTAAAATTAACTACAAATATGCGTGTCCGATTGCAAAACGATGACTCTGGTCAAACATTTTCAGATCAATTGCTGGCAATGGGAAACGGAAAGCTCCCAGTAGACTCAATTTCAGGACGTATACAACTACCTGCTGATTTCTGTAATTTAGTGACGTCCAAAAATGAATTGATTGAAAAAGTATTTCCAAATATTCTAAAAAATTATAAAAATAATAAATGGATAAGTGAAAGAGCGATTCTTGCACCCAAAAATATAGACGTCCACGAAATCAACAATATTGTTTTGACCAAGATTCGAGACCAGGCAGTCCTTTACAAGTCAGTCGACACAGATTTGGGACCAAATGAAGCGGTTAATTATCCATCTGAATTTTTAAATTCCATAGATCTTTCAGGGTTTCCACCACACGTGCTACAACTAAAAATAGGCGTACCAATAATACTTTTAAGAAATATAAACCCACCAAAGCTTTGCAATGGCACTCGACTTACCGTAAAAAAAAACAATGGAAAACCTAATAGAGGCCACAATCTTGACAGGGCCTTTTGAGGGTGATGCTGTTCTTATTCCTCGCATTCCCATGATTCCAACGGATCTGCCTTTTCAATTTAAAAGATTGCAATTCCCAATTCGATTAGCATTTGCAATCACCATTAACAAAGCTCAAGGTCAATCATTAGAAAAATGTGGTATAGATCTTAATACTGATTGTTGTTCCATGGACAATTGTACGTTGCATGTTCGATGGTCGGTAAACTTGACAATCTATTTATATGCAGCGACAATTGGACAGCGAAGAATGTTGTATATTCGCAAGTTTTACGCAGTTAATTTGTATTTTGGAACCAAATGAAGCGGTTAATTATCCATCTGAATTTTAAATTCCATAGATCCTTCAGGGTTTCCACCACACGTGCTACAACTAAAAATATGCGTACCAATAATACTTTTAAGAAATATAAACCCACCAAAGCTTTGCAATGGCACGCGACTTGCCGTAAAAAAAAACAATGGAAAACCTAATAGAGGCCACAATCTTGACAGGGCCTTATGAGGGTTAGGCTGTTCTTATTCCTCGCATTCCCATGATTCCAACGGATCTGCTTTTTCAATTTAAAAGATTGCAATTCCCAATTCGATTAGCATTTGCAACCACCATCAACAAAGCTC